>NC_069502.1:409356973-409606569 GCF_027579735.1 Bombina bombina
TTTCCCTAATCATAGTCAGAGCCTCATTTTCGCGCCGGTATGGCGCACTTGTTTTTGAGAACAGCATGGCATGCAGCTGCATGTGTGTGGAGCTCTGATACATAGAAAAGTCTTTCTGAAGGCATCATTTGGTATCGTATTCCCCTTTGGGCTTGGTTGGGTCTCAGCAAAGCAGATTCCAGGGACTGTAAAGGGGTTAAATATAAAAACGGCTCCGGTTCCGTTATTTTAAGGGTTAAAGCTTCCAAATTTGGTGTGCAATACTTTTAAGGCTTTAAGACACTGTGGTGAAATTTTGGTGAATTTTGAACAATTCCTTCATACTTTTTCGCAATTGCAGTAATAAAGTGTGTTCAGTTTAAAATTTAAAGTGACAGTAACGGTTTTATTTTAAAAGTTTTTTGTGCTTTGTTATCAAGTTTATGCCTGTTTAACATGTCTGAACTACCAGATAGATTGTGTTCTGACTGTGGGGAAGCCAAGGTTCCTTCTCATTTAAATAGATGTGATTTATGTCATAAAAAATTTAGTAAAAATGATGCCCAAGATGATTCCTCAAGTGAGGGGAGTAAGCATGGTACTGCATCATCCCCTCCTTCGTCTACACCAGTCTTGCCCATACAGGAGGCCCCTAGTACATCTAGCGCGCCAATACTCCTTACTATGCAACAATTAACGGCTGTAATGGATAATTCTATCAAAAACATTTTAGCCAATATGCCCACTTATCAGCGAAAGCGCGACTGCTCTGTTTTAGAAAATACTGAAGAGCATGTGGACGCTGATGATATTGTTTCTGAAGGGCCCCTACACCAGTCTGAGGGGGCCAGGGAGGTTTTTGTCTGAGGGAGAAATTTCAGATTCAGGAAAAATTTCTCAACAAGCTGAACCTGATGTGATTACTTTTAAATTTAAGTTGGAACATCTCCGCGCTCTGCTTAAGGAGGTGTTATCCAATTTGGATGATTGTGATTATCTGGTCATTCCAGAAACACTATGTAAAATGGACAAGTTCCTAGAGGCCCCGGGGCCCCCCGAAGCTTTTCCTATATCCAAGCGGGTGGCGTACATTGTTAATAAAGAATGGGACAGGCCCGGTATACCTTTCGTACCTCCCCCCATATTTAAAAAATTGTTTCCTATAGTCGACCCCAGAAAGGACTTATGGCAGACAGTCCCCAAGGTCGAGGGGGCGGTTTCTACTCTAAACAAGCGCGCCACTATACCCATAGAAGATAGTTGTGCTTTCCAAGATCCTATGGATAAAAAATTAGAAGGTTTGCTAAAAAAGATGTTTGTTCAGCAAGGTTACCTTCTACAACCAATTGCATGCATTGTCCCTGTCACTACAGCCGCGTGTTTCTGGTTCGATGAGCTAGAAAAGGCGATTATTAGTAATTCTTCTTCTTATGAGGAGATTATGGACAGAATTCGTGCTCTTAAATTGGCTAATTCTTTCACCCTAGACGCCACCTTGCAATTGGCTAGGTTAGCGGCGAAAAATTCTGGGTTTGCTATTGTGGCGCGCAGAGCGCTTTGGTTAAAATCTTGGTCAGCGGATGCGTCTTCCAAGAACAAATTGCTTGACATTCCTTTCAAGGGGAAAACACTGTTTGGCCCTGACTTGAAAGAGATTATCTCTGATATCACTGGGGGCAAGGGCCACGCCCTTCCTCAGGATAGGTCTTTCAAGGCCAAAAATAAACCTAATTTTCGTCCCTTTCGCAGAAACGGACCAGCCCCAAGTGCTACGTCCTCTAAGCAGGAGGGTAATACTTCTCAAGCCAATCCAGCCTGGAGACCTATGCAAGGCTGGAACAAAGGAAAGCAGGCCAAGAAACCTGCCACTGCTCCCAAGACAGCATGAGATGCGGGCCCCCGATCCGGGACCGGATTTGGTGGGGGGCAGACTCTCTCTCTTCACTCAGGCTTGGGCAAGAGATGTTCTGGATCCTTGGGCGCTAGAAATAGTCTCCCAAGGTTATCTTCTGGAAGTGATTCATCCTGTTCCATTAAGAGAACGAAGGATGGGGTTCTACTCCAATCTGTTCGTAGTTCCCAAAAAAGAGGGAACGTTCAGACCAATCTTAGATCTCAAGATCCTAAACAAGTTTCTCAAGGTTCCATCGTCCAAAATGGAAACCATTCGAACAATCCTTCCATCCAGGAAGGTCAATTCTTGACCACGGTGGATTTAAAGGATGCGTATCTACATATTCCTGTCCACAAGGAACATCATCGGTTCCTAAGGTTCGCATTCCTGGACAAACATTACCAGTTCGTGGCGCTTCCTTTCGGATTAGCCACTGCTCCAAGGATTTTCTCAAAGGTACTAGGGTCCCTTCTGGCGGTGCTAAGACCAAGGGGCATTGCTGTAGTACCTTACTTGGACGACATTCTGATTCAAGCGTCGTCCCTTCCTCAAGCAAAGGCTCACACGGACATAGTCCTGGCCTTTCTCAGATCTCACGGATGGAAAGTGAACGTGGAAAAGAGTTCTCTATCTCCGTCGACAAGAGTTCCCTTCTTGGGAACAATAATAGACTCCTTAGAAATGAGGATTTTTCTGACAGAGACCAGAAAAACAAAACTTCTAAACTCTTGTCGGATACTTCATTCCGTTCCTCTTCCTTCCATAGCGCAGTGCATGGAAGTGATAGGTTTGATGGTAGCGGCAATGGACATAGTTCCTTTTGCGCGCATTCATCTAAGACCATTACAACTGTGTATGCTCAGTCAGTGGAATGGGGACTATACAGACTTGTCTCCGAAGATACAAGTAAATCAGAGGACCAGAGACTCACTCCGTTGGTGGCTGTCCCTGGACAACCTGTCACAAGGGGTGACCTCCCGCAGACCAGAGTGGGTCATTGTCACGACCGACGCCAGTCTGATGGGCTGGGGCGCGGTCTGGGGATCCCTGAAAGCTCAGGGTCTTTGGTCTCGGGAAGAATCTCTTCTACCGATAAATATTCTGGAACTGAGAGCGATATTCAATGCTCTCAAGGCTTGGCCTCAGCTAGCGAGGGCCAAGTTCATACGGTTTCAATCAGACAACATGACGACTGTTGCGTACATCAACCATCAGGGGGGAACAAGGAGTTCCCTGGCGATGGAAGAAGTGACCAGAATCATTCAATGGGCGGAGACTCGCTCCTGCCACCTGTCTGCAATCCACATCCCAGGAGTGGAAAATTGGGAAGCGGATTTTCTGAGTCGTCAGACATTGCATCCGGGGGAGTGGGAACTCCATCCGGAAATCTTTGCCCAAATCACTCAACTGTGGGGCATTCCAGACATGGATCTGATGGCCTCTCGTCAGAACTTCAAGGTTCCTTGCTACGGGTCCAGATCCAGGGATCCCAAGGCGACTCTAGTAGATGCACTAGTAGCACCTTGGACCTTCAAACTAGCCTATGTATTCCCGCCGTTTCCTCTCATCCCCAGGCTGGTAGCCAGGATCAATCAGGAGAGGGCGTCGGTGATCTTGATAGCTCCTGCGTGGCCGCGCAGGACTTGGTATGCAGATCTGGTGAATATGTCATCGGCTCCACCATGGAAGCTACCTTTGAGACGAGACCTTCTTGTTCAAGGTCCGTTCGAACATCCGAATCTGGTCCCACTCCAGCTGACTGCGATTGAACGCTTGATCTTATCAAAGCGAGGGTTCTCAGATTCTGTTATTGATACTCTTGTTCAGGCCAGAAAGCCTGTAACTAGAAAAATTTACCACAAAATTTGGAAAAAATATATCTGTTGGTGTGAATCTAAAGGATTCCCTTGGGACAAGGTTAAGATTCCTAAGAGTCTATCCTTCCTTCGAGAAGGATTGGAAAAAGGATTATCTGCAAGTTCCTTGATGGGACAGATTTCTGCCTTGTCTGTGTTACTTCACAAAAAGCTGGCAGCTGTGCCAGATGTTCAAGCCTTTGTTCAGGCTCTGGTTAGAATCAAGCCTGTTTACAAACCTTTGACTCCTCCTTGGAGTCTCAACTTAGTTCTTTCAGTTCTTCAGGGGGTTCCGTTTGAACCCTTACATTCCGTTGATATTAAGTTATTATCTTGGAAAGTTTTGTTTTTGGTTGCAATTTCTTCTACTAGAAGAGTTTCAGAATTATCTGCTCTGCAGTGTTCTCCTCCTTATCTGGTGTTCCATGCAGATAAGGTGGTTTTACGTACTAACCTGGTTTTCTTCCAAAAGTTGTTTCTAACAAAAACATTAACCAGGAGATAGTCGTGCCTTCTCTGTGTCCGAAACCAGTTTCGAAGAAGGAACGTTTGTTGCACAATTTGGATGTTGTTCGCGCTCTAAAATTCTATTTAGATGCTACAAAGGATTTTAGACAAACATCTTCCTTGTTTGTTGTTTATTCTGGTAAAAGGAGAGGTCAAAAAGCAACTTCTACCTCTCTCTCTTTTTGGATTAAAAGCATCATCAGATTGGCTTACGAGACTGCCGGACGGCAGCCTCCTGAAAGGATCACAGCTCCTTCCACTAGGGCTGTGGCTTCCACATGGGCCTTCAAGAACGAGGCTTCTGTTGATCAGATATGTAGGGCAGCGACTTGGTCTTCACTGCACTCTTTTACCAAATTTTACAAGTTTGATACTTTTGCTTCTTCTGAGGCTATTTTTGGGAGAAAGGTTTTGCAAGCCGTGGTGCCTTCCATTTAGGTGACCTGATTTGCTCCCTCCCTTCATCCGTGTCCTAAAGCTTTGGTATTGGTTCCCACAAGTAAGGATGACGCCGTGGACCGGACACACCTATGTTGGAGAAAACAGAATTTATGTTTACCTGATAAATTACTTTCTCCAACGGTGTGTCCGGTCCACGGCCCGCCCTGGTTTTTTAATCAGGTCTGATAATTTTTTTTTTTTTATTTTTTTTTCTTTAACTACAGTCACCACGGTATCATATGGTTTCTCCTATGCAAATATTCCTCCTTAACGTCGGTCGAATGACTGGGGTAGGCGGAGCCTAGGAGGGATCATGTGACCAGCTTTGCTGGCTCTTTGCCATTTCCTGTTGGGGAAGAGAATATCCCACAAGTAAGGATGACGCCGTGGACCGGACACACCGTTGGAGAAAGTAATTTATCAGGTAAACATAAATTCTGTTATGCATGTTATGTAAATGTAATAAATGCAATAAGTACTGAAGGTGAGGACTACAGTATAGGGTCTATCATAAACATATCATATATAGAATCTATATATGCAACTGATATACTGGCTGTTATATGAAACTGTCAAGTCAACTATAGAGAACTATAAATAACTGTGCCAGTCTAGTTGTGTATTGAGTCCATTAGAAACTAGAGTACCAAGCTCATATGTCCATCTAGCTTCACGCTGGAGAAGAAGTCTCCTCCTGTCGCCTCCTCTTATCAGTGGGGGTACATGATCTATTAATGTGTATTGTAGATCTTTCAATGTTCATTCATATACAGTAACTATAAATAATATATACGTTATTCCAACACATAGTGTTTCCTATTTAGGATTAATATCTAGAATATACATATGAACTAGTTATATTTGCCCTAGGGGATGATTATAACTGTCACTCTAATCCATATTACCCTGGTCCTTATTTTTAATCTGCACATTTCAATATGCACATTTGATATACACAATGCACACAATTATAATGATAGGATCGTAACATATTAGATCTCACATAAGGTATTTATCTAGGCATCACTTTATAGCCTAATAAGCTTGTACACCAACAGTACACGTGTTAATTGTACTGATAAATATAATTTTTGTTTCTTTACAAACTTACACGATCACTATGGGTACCACGTTGTTTACACTATTTTTGTCCAATAGGAATTAGGCGGACCACCGGAACTCAGCGTGATGTCAGCCGTCACTTCCGGTTTCGGCATGTCGCGCTCGGGTGGAAGGAGGCCTACAAACAGCACATATAAACACATAGAATAGTGAGTACACTTGATTGTTTTATTTGGAATTGTCTGAGGACGGGGTCACTCCCCGAAAATGTTCACAGAAAATAAACTACTTTGACACGAAAATTACGGCGAGTGCTCTCTGGCAGGAGGATTTTAAACTCCCTTTTCGCCTCCCCATATTTTAAATTGCTGTTGTATTTCCCCCAGAAAACAACTTTACCAAGCAGTGATTCAACCTACTCCCAGCTGATGAGTGGCAATAACCACGAAACAGCTGTCCTGGGATTGGTCTGAATCACTGTACTACCCCTAGCTAAGCTTAGAAGCTATGTAATGCGGCGATGCTATGGCGTAAAGGGAAGTCTGCCTTAAAAAGCAGGCTAGAAGTAAAAAAGTGAGTCATTGTGAACCTCGTTTGCATATCTTACCCAGAATCCTTTGCTGCATTGGAAACAGTGTAATTGGAGAGTTTCTGAGGTAAAAGCAAGTCTTCTGACTTGTCTAGATTTGTAAATGGTTTACACAATGAGTTATTTTCCCTACATTTTGGATTTAGTGGAGGATTTTTTTTTTTTTATTGAGGTTATTATATAGTACAGAAATTAGATATACATGTTACAAAAACATTGAAACAAAGTACATGGACATTATGTGTAGTAATGCAATTGCCTGTTTTCCTGTAAAACAATGAATATAGCAGTAATTATAATAACAAGCAAAACTGAAACCTCTTTTTAGATAATACAAGTCCCTCTCATGCTACATTGAGCCACTTATGGACCCCAATACATTTTAATTATCTTTAGAGGGAATATAATGAACAGTCTTACTAAGCTAGGGAAGGAATAAGTGATGCCGACCAATCTTGCTAGGCCAAGAGTGAAAAATAAGGTCAGCGCTATGATGAAATGTAAGAATTGCTATTAAAAAATGGTAAGGGTTGCGGTATAGGCGAGACAAACCGCGTAATTAGTTCTAGCAAGGAGAGACATTATGGGTTGGGGGGGAGGTGATTATATAAATGTGGTAGGTAGCATAAATTAAATAAGCAGGCTTTAACCTTACAGAGCGACATGACCTCTTATAACGGTTCATGGGCCTGTGATTTACTAAGGGAAAGTTAGAAAAGAGCTGATTACATATTAGACCAATAGTTTGCCTAGCACAGTGGAACCATAAGTTCTATGCTCTCAGATTAGTATCAATACAAAGCCATCCTATGCTAGAAATATGACAGAGGTTTTGAATTGAAGCTTTGCTTTGCCATATAACGATAACTACCACATCCAATTTGAGAGTTTTGCATACTATTTCACACTGACAGCACAAAATGACAAAGATTTAACCTTAAGAACTGATGAAGCAAAAATAAAACAAATGCAGCGTTGGGAGAAGTACATGAATATAAATAGAACAGTGACCTCCAATTCGCTAATTTAACAGGTACAAGAATATAAGCACGTCTAGGTGGAATACTCGATCCCCAAAGTATCCCACAACTGTCATAATTACTCAAGCAGACAGCTTAGCTAATCAACATGTTTGATGTGAAGATTATTCCATGCTTGTATGTATAAAGTAAGCAGCATAGCTACTTTTAGGGAATAGAAGGTTACAACAGTCTAGGTATACAAAAGTCAAGAGACATTGTGCCACCCAGGGCTCTTGGGATGGCTCCGACTTCCAACTATGCCTACCTAGAAATAATAGGTGGATGTATAATCTCTATAAGTGGTAAAACCGGCTATGAGACTAGTTAACAGCTGCAGGAACCATGGAAGATCAATATCGGTACACATCTGGGGAGACCGCAGATTAGCCCCTGGACGTTTAATAGGAAACCAGAATATTTTAGGGACATAATTACACTCCCAAACCTATGTGTGCACATACATGGTTAAAAGTAACTTATATAAAAATATAACATAAATACAGTAGTACACCTCGTCTCACGAGGAATCATATAGAAATAGGAGTCCCCACCATATCTTAACTAAACCTTGACTCCCAACTAGTGGTAGGAGTTGAGATTTATATGGAATCTTCAAATAACTATAGAGCCACTTAATATATCTAAGAAGATTATATATATATATATATATATATATATATATATATATATATATATATATATATATATATATATATATATATATATATATATATATATATATATATATATATATATATATATATATAGAGAGAGAGAGAATATAATCCTCAGTATGTCACATGGACAAAAGTCATATTGGCCTCCAGAGCCATAGTAAAATTTTCTGCCTAAGGTATATGCCCATGACTGAGCTTTGGCTCCCGTCTGGTGAAAATTAGAACTTATGAGTCTAAGTAGGTCACTTTAGAGTCACTTACTATAATACAAAAAATATCAAAGTTAGGAGGTTTCTAGTAAGGGTTTTGGTGTGTTTATACAGAACTTCGGCAGAGCTCCATTTAACTTTATAGTCACATAGACATATAGATAATGGTGAGAACAGACTTATCTGCAGATATAACTTACTGAGTGTGAGTCTTCTATATTGCACTTACATATGTCCAAGACAAAACATTAAATAACTTTAAGCCAGGATTGACCATATAACTTTTTTTAAGTGCAGGACGGTAGAGGTGGGAAAGAGAGAAAATACCGGGATCAGATAAATAAGGTGTAATTGTAAAGAACAATAGTTATCCATGTATTCGCAAAAGACCCAGATATGTCCTGAACTCAGATACTTCAGACCCTAAAGTCTCCATGGGAGAGTCCAGCAATGAGTGAAGTTATGGTGATCCTCATGGGAATAACTATTTGTGTGGATTGGAAGGATCTTTTCCAGGAAGGGTAGGCTATCCTACCCCACACCAGTCGCTCTTATTTTCTCTAGTCGACTCAACTTAAGGCCAAGAAAGACCTCCAATTTTCCAGAGCTCCGAGGTAAATGGGTAGCTTTCTTCTCCCACACTGTGTTATCCACTTCTCTGGTCAATCCGGTCAATGTCGGGGTATATTCTATCCCATAAGCTAGTCCTGATGTAGTAACTTGAACATACCTTATAGAAGACCCTGCCGGTGGGTCACTAGTCAGGGCCTGCGATGATAGCTCTTCTGCCAGCCGCAATACAACACCATCTGGGGGCTGCGGAGTAGCAGCAACGGAGTGCTTAAGGAAAGACAGGCCTTGAACGTGCGCGGATGTGATGAGTGGAATGTCGGGGCAGCCAGCACCCCAGTCCTGTGGTCCTCCGCTTGCTATTGTAGGTAGGTGAGGTTCTGTATCTGTAAATGATGGCTCATTTACCTCCAAGTTCTCTAGAGGGATCTGCGTTGTTAGAATTTTGCGCAGCCCTGATGCCAATGCTGCAAATTGTCTCTGTAAGAGTGAATGAGCTTCTTGTTCCCAGTCCTTAAAGGGATCCATGGCCACTGCCAAACTATTTCAATTTTGGCCCCTAGGAAGGCAAACGTTCTCACAACCTCGAAAGTGTGAAATAAAAATATGGCCGCCGTGAGTATCATCCCAGTGCAGGGTACAAGTCTCGGTGTAACGCTGTATTGTTTACCCGTGTATATATATATATATAGGAAGCTTCAAATGCAAGGGTACATGCCAGCGATATTTCTCAAGTATTGCTAGTGATTTAAGTTAAGCAGGGATTGGTGACAGAGATGGGTTTAAAATGTTTTTTGCCGGAGCAACATGAATATGCGGCCATTCCTGTGTGTGGCTGGCTCCGCCCCTTAGTGGAGGATTTTAAACTCACTTTTCGCCTCCACATATTTTAAATTGCTGTTGTATTTCCCCCAGAAAACAACTTTACCAAGCAGTGATTCAACCTACTCCCAGCTGATGAGTGGCAATAACCACGAAACAGCTGTCCTGGGATTGGTCTGAATCACTGTACTATCCCTAGCTAAGCTTAGAAGCTGTGTAATGCGGCGATGCTATGGCGTAAAGGGAAGTCTGCCTTAAAAAGCAGGCTTGAAGTAAAAAAGTGAGTCATTGTGAACCTCATTTGCATAGCTCACCCAGCATCCTTTGCTGCATTGGAAACAGTGTAATCGGAGAGTTTCTGAGGTAAAAGCAAGTCTTCTGACTTGTCTAGATTTGTAAATGGTTTACACAATGAGTTATTTTCTCTACATTTTGGATTTAGTGGAGGATTTTAAACTCACTTTTCGCCTCCCCATATTTTAAATTGCTGTTATGTTTAAAAGCATAAGACAAAAAAAGAGATTCATACAATATACTAAAACCAAAGCTGATTTGTTCTGGGTCTGGGCTGCTGACTGAAACTAACTCGTTGAAAGTATGTTTCAGTCAGATACCAGATCGTTTGGATATCCAGAAAAAATGGCGATTTATTTTAAATGATAAAGATAAAAATAAAATGAATTGAATCTCGTTGATAAAAAGCAATTTGAAATATTGATAGAGTAAAAATTATACATTAAAAATTGATATATGGGGGGGCGGAGCTAGCCGCAGCACTGAGCAGACATGCAGACCTTGAGCTCCTGACTCCAAAAGTTGTAAAAGGAATATAAAATATATTTGGCTATATCCGGACTACCTAACTTGCTAAAGTTCACAGATTATCAGCTCCCCTCTGCAGCGCAGTGCCCAAATTTACATTTTGACTGTCAATTTGCAGTATATACAACACAGAGGGCAAACTTGCTACGTACTGGGCAGGGCTGCTGCCTGCTGTGATCCGGAGGGTTGGGGACCCACTCCGGACCTCTTGGATCTCGACTCTCCTTCAAAGAGGGATTTCTGAATAGCCCCTGTGAGGCAGACAAAAGACCGGTACAGCGGTCGAAGAGAAGTTCCTACTCGTGAACAGCTGTAGGGGACCTCTCCGGAGGGTCGGGGCTCCGCTCCGGAGAGTCTGCTGCGATCTTGGGCCGCCCTTGCTGGTTTCCATCCTTCCATCCCTCTCTTCGCATTGCTCCGGAGGGCCGGGTATCCGCTCCGGAGCACACTCTGTCATCCTCCTGCTTACCGGCTCCAACGAACTCTGCTGGATAGGCCCACCTGCTAGATCTTCCCTGGGTCGCTTAGCTGAAGACATCAGCCGACACTGCCTACGCAGCTCACCTAGGGGTGGATTTGGCCCTGGCCGGCACAGACGGACCTTCAATCTGCCCGTGGAGATCTTGGGCCTCATCAGCATGCAGCTCCATGGTAAGGGCGCGAACGGCCGCCATCTTAGGCCCCTGTCTTCCCCCACAGGCAGACCCACCATAGGTGAGGCGTACAACTGGCGGGCTACTCCTCCTGTTATTGCGGCCAAACAACTTGTGACCTCTTGGCCCGCAACTTACTTCCTGAGCAGTGCAATTGGTAACGGGACTATCTGGTGACACCGGCAGCTCGTCCACAATACACAGACAGGCAGACTAGGCCTCACCCACGTGGACGCCTTAGGTAAAAGTTCTCCTGTTCTATTTTATTTATTAACTGAGTTTCACACTCCTGTTTGCATCCTTGGGCCCCGCAGAGTGCCCTGAGGGGCTCTATCTGTATTAATTGCTTCCTGAGGGGATGGAGCTTATTGGAAATGCCCCACATGGTCTGGTGAGTGCCAGCTAAACACACCACACTTGCCAGCTGGAGATACAGAGACATATTCATTAAACATTTTGGGGGATACATTAGGCCATTTGACTTTCTCTGCTAGTGACTGGGGGTGTAGGGTTCAGGTTTACACCCCTGTGAAACAGATACTGTTGGTGTGGTAGTAGAGCCTACCGCAGAGGATTCATACTGCTCCCTATCTCTGCGAGATCCTAGGAGACCTGCAGTCGAGGCCCTTATAGATCCTGGTGAAGGGGCCCCCTGGGACATTTGGAGCCTGTAATTTTCATCTTGATTCTGTAAATAAGACAGGGACTGCCGGCAATTCAGTACATACAGTGCCCTGAGTTTGTTACACTAAGTCAGAGTAGCCCTAGGGCTCCTATATAGAATACATTATTTGACTGCACGCTCTGTTTTACGGCCCCATATATGTGTTTAAAGCTGCTGCGCCAGCATAACTGTCTTTGAGCCTTGAACTCAAAGTGGAGTGTTATTTTAATGTCTGCCTGATAACATTTACTTTCTCTTGCAGGTTCACTGCAGGGCACCACATATAGTTGCTGTGAACACTAAGCTTATCTTAGGGGCCTATATACTTGATTGCAATTCCTTATTGCTCACCCAGTTACCCTCTCATCATTTAACCTGCTACCTACTCTCCCTCAGATCCCCCAAGTCCTATTCTCCCTACTGAACTTATACTAATAGGTTCCTCCCTCTAAATGTGTGTGCTATTCAACGTATCTTCCCAGCTGCTGCGTCAGCTCAGGTGTCTCGGTTAATTTATAACACAGTGTGTAGTGTTTATTTCCTAACCTGTACTTCTCTCCTCAGGAATTTTGGCCTGTGTAATTTCACTGTATAGTACGTAGTGTTTACTGCTTAACCTGTCCAGAGGGGAGTGTTCCATTGCTTTACTGTTTATCTAACCTTTTTTATTCTTTGCAGGTTTTCTCTACAGTAACGGTTACAGCTATTAACTAGTTCAGTGTATACTTAAGTGTTAACCCCTCAAGACTCCCCCTTTCCGGCCTAGCTAGTCTAGGCTGGTCACTTCCACCTCCCCTTTCCCCTTCCTTCGGGTCGTATCCCCCTTCCCTGAGTCGAGAGGAGGTCTGGTAAGCCCAGAGGTAGTCAGTCAGGTAGTGCCATCTTTAGGGTACTGTGGTTGCTATCCAAAGTGTACAGAATTGCCAATTGCATATGGTACTTGCCTGGCCCCTCTCTCTCCACCTGAGTCGGTACTTTCAGACAGTCATTAAGATCTGAAGGGTAGAATTCTGCTAAATTCCGCCATGGGGAGATAGAGGTTTTAGGTAAGCGTCTGGCCCTGCTCCGTAAAGCAATATTAATGTATATGTGAATTCTTCCTTTTTATCCTGTCAACCTGTAGTGTCTCAAAACCTCTCTAATAACCTCCAATCTAAGCTCATCTGTCCAGTATAAGACACCCACTCTCCACACAAAAAGGCCTCACACTTCCAGAAGACATCTGAAAACCCCAATTTCTGTTAAAAAAACGATCCTTGACCATTTCACGCAATCGTCCAAGGAACAGCCTGGTGAATCCAATGAGGGTCAGAGCGACTCTGAATCTATGGGAGAGGGGTCTCAGCCAGACCACATGTCGTCTGCCAGACCACAACACTTTATAACGGAAGCCACCCTTAAGAAAATGCTTGCAAGCCAAACCCACTGCATAACCAAAGAGATCCAGCGTAACCACGCTGAACTCCGTAAGGATATCTCAGAGATCGGGGATAGGGTGGACTCCTTGGAAAGGAAACAAGATGATATCGCCATCGACCAAACCAACCTACTGAGCTACTCTGAATCCCTTGCTGAACAGATCAACCCGCTGGAGTTTAAGCTTGCAGATGTGGAAGATAGAGCTCGCAGAAACAATGTCAGGTTTTGAGGAATTCCAGAAGACGTCCAGCCGGCCGAGCTACAAAACTTCCTAAAAGATCCCTTCAAAGACCTTCTGGGTCCTACAGAAGGGCTGATTGACACCATGGAGAGAGCTTATAGAGCCTTGCACCCTAGAACCCTTTCACAGGAGAAAGCAAGAGACGTGATAGTTTGTTTCCATAGTTTTCTCTTCAAGGACAGACTCATGCAGGCGGCTTTCCGTAAGCCACAGCTGTTACCTGACCTCTCTGCGCATACCCTGCAGCATCGGAGATACTTCCAGCATATTACACTAATTTTTTCGCAAGGAGAATATCAAGTACAGATGGGGTTACCCAACCAAATTAGTAATAACAAAAGACAAAACATTTACAGTAACTTCCCTTCCTCAAGGGACATCTCTTCTCACACAGTGGGGACTCATGACAGAAGATACGAGAGCCCCCCCTCCTTCTGGCTCTAAACTGAGAGTCACTGCACCTGGATGGTCTGTTAAGGAACAAAGACCCAAGAGGTTGAAAACACTTCAGCCTCAGGGCATAACTCAACAACAGGAGTTGCCCTCCTGAATACGTGCTCATTTCTTGTGACTCTGCCTCCTCCCGGTACACCATGTTCTTTCTGGACTGAGCTTTAGCAACTCACAGGGTGTTATCGAGAACTTTTGGAGGCCTGACTGTTTGACTACGGTTATACTTACAGGTTTGATACAACAGTTTGTACCTAACCCCATGTACCTCACCATTTGTTTCACTGCATAATTTATCAAGGAGCAGGGCCTGTAATGTTTGTAATATGCCATTTTTTATCCTTATGTAGTCAATTTCCATTGATTCTTGTTAGATACTTATTCTCATGATGTTGCTTTTTGTTTTGTTATCGCCCCCTTTTGGGGCCCGAAGGTTGATAAATGTTAAAATCTTTCTATGATCTTCCTGTTAACTGTTTGACTCACTTTGCTTATGGAGTGGGGCCGGATTTTCCGGTTCCCCCAGGTATAGTTTTGCCCTTAGCTCCCCCCCCCCCCCCCCATAAAGGTTAACCCACACCAGGGTTCCACCTAGGTGGACTATTTCCACCTCATATTGTTGGTACATTTCTATTCTAAGTGTTATCCTGCTTCCCTTCCCTTATACCTCTCCCGACTCGTGCACACCTCCTGTCTGTGTCCTGCCCTAAACCTTCTTACTACTTTCCCTATCCCAACTTACCTACTTTCCAGTAAAAGATATAGAAAATGAACCGCTTAAGAATCCTTACACTTACCCGTATGCTCAAACATCATAACCCTGACCTTGTGTTTCTTCAAGAAACCCATTGGCAGTCATACACCCCCCCCCACACATTTTATTCACGTTCATACACGGCCATAGAGTTCTGCCTATTCACAAAGAAAGCTAGAGGAACTACAGTCCTGATCCATAGGAGAGTAGATTACGAAGAAATCCAGATACTCAAAGACCCCCAAGCTAGGTTCACCATCATAGTCTGCAAGTTAGATCCTGTCCTTCACACCCTGGCCTCAGTATACTTGCCTAATTCACACCAACCTGCATGTCTTAGAAAAATTCTGCAGTTAATAGATCAATACAAACAGGGCAGAGTCATAATAGCAGGGGATTTCAATATGATTTGGGACACTAAAATTGACTGCAAGACCTTATCTCCGACTAAGACTCCTTCCCAACTGAACCTTAGCTCTACACGATTTAGGACTATTATGGCTGAGTATGGCTACTACGACATTTGGAGGTCTCTACACACAACAGACGGGGACTATACCCATTATTCCCAGGCCCACAAGACTTATTCTAGGTTGGACCATATATTTTGTTCAGCGGCAACCCTAGACTCAGTCCTTCAGGCCACTATCCCCCTTTGTTCATGGTCAGACCATGATCCAGTCCGCGGGGTCATTCGCACGTAGGACCGCGCAGACTGGATCATGGTCTGACCATGAACAAAGGGGGATAGTGGCCTGAAGGACTGAGTGCGAATGACCCCGGTTCCCACAACAGTAAGTGGACCCTTCCGCGCAATATCCTGGCAGACACTCCCTTTAGGGAAGAATTACGCAGAGACATAGCAGAACTCATCCAACTTAATGACAATGGACAGACCGCAGACGACACACTATGGGGAGCCATTAAGGCTGTAGTTAGAGGTTATATCATTCGTAAGCAGGCCCGACTTAGGAGACTAGCTGGACTTATCCTCGCTCAAGCCCACTGTAAACTTAGACTACTTGAATCCACCAACCGAGCCAACCCCACGGATGCATTGATAACACAGATCTCGGCCGTTCGTTCACACATCAACCAATTAGAACTGCGTTGCACTCAAGAAAACCTCACAAAGCTTAGGCAGTTATTCTACCATAAAGGCAACAGAGCGGACACCATGCTAGCCCACAGACTGCACCAGCGGAATAACACGTCCCGCATACACCAAATTCTGTATAACAACAAGACACACAGACTCCCCTCACAGATAGGTGACTTTTTCTCAGACTACTACTCCAAACTCTATAACATCGAAAATATAACTCCTGCTTCCATACAACAGATTAGACATTTCCTCGACTCATTAAACCTCCCATCCCTAACGTCGGAGCAACAAGAGTGCTTGACCAACCCATTCTCCCTGCTTGAACTTAAGCAAGTAATCAAGGGTCTTAAATCCTTTAAGGCTCCTGGGCCTGACAGGTTTCCTGCACAGTTCTATAAAACCTACTGTCAAGAACTGATGCCATTGCTCCTCTGGTTCTTCAGTTTGGCCAGGCAGGAAGGAAGCTTTAAGCAAGAATTCTTGGAGGCTGATATCATTATGATTCCTAAGCCAAATAAAGACCCTTCTCTTTGCCCCAACTACAGACCCATCTCGCTAATCAACGTAGACATTAAAATATACTCCAAACTTCTGGCCAACCGTATATGCAAATTATTGCCCAGCTTAATCAATCCTGACCAAGTGGGGTTCATACATAGCAGCGAGGGCCCAGCTAACACGAGGCGTCTTATCAATATTGTCTGCGAGTCGACGAGACTGAATAAGCCTTTCTCAGTCATCTCCTTAGATGCTGAGAAGGCCTTTGATAGAGTCAGATGGAGTTATCTTTGGGAGACTCTCAGCGCTTTTAAGTTTCCCTCCGACATATGCCTCGCAATATAAGCCTTATACTCCAGACCTACGGCAGTGGTCAGGGGCTTAGGCTTCCAATCGACCCCATTCTCCATCTTTAACGGAACGAGGCAGGGTTGCCCACTCTCCCTGTTATTATTCGCTCTGGCCATTGAGCCACTTGTTGAAACAATACGCTCCGACGCAGGTTTAGAAGGAATTACACTTTCCGGCTCCAAACATAACATCGCTCTGTTTGCAGATGATGTTACTGTGTTTTCTGCAGACCCACTCCGCACAATCCCAAGACTCTTGGAAATCCTGGAGACCTTTGGTACTCTCTCTTTTTATAAGCTGAATACCCCCAAGACAGAAATTTACTGGTGGGGTTACCCCCAAAATTATGTCATGGAGTTACAAAAGAAGTTTGACTTCAAATGGTCTAGCAACTGGGTTACGCACCTTGGAGTGAAGATCTCTAACAATCTGAGGCAAATGGTTAAGGATAATTACCTCCCCCTTCTGGCAGACCTACGCGCTCTGAAAACTGTATGGGACCACAAGAACATTTCTTGGATGGGCCGCATAGCTTCCCTCAAAATGTCATTTCTTCCTCGGCTCACCTATCTGTTTCGATGCCTCCCAATTAGAGTACCTACTCACCTCTTATTACAATTTCAAAGTGAGTGCACGAAATTTATTTGGCAGATCTCCCAATGGGGGGTGCGCCACGCTAAAGACAAATGGAGAGAGGTTGAACAAGCCTCATTACCCTTTGACATTTTCCTAAAGGATTTAATTTGGACTCCAGTCCATAGCCGCAGATCCTTAGGCATATATAATCTTGTAATACTTGAGTGTCTGGCAATCTGGGATAAGATCCGGCATCGCAACCTGATCGCACCTCATCCCTCCCCGATCACCTCTGTCCTGGGCCTTCTTACAGGCCTAGCGGAAACACATCCCAATACATGAGCTCGATTAGGTGTCGAACAAGTTTTTCAGACTTTTGGTCAAGGTCTAGTGGAGACGGTTTTATTTCACTGTCTCAGGGCCGACCCCGCGATAATATCCCGTCCTTTCTTCACTTTGAACTCATTAGAATTAGGAGTTTCCTCTCCAGCTGGGGTTTCCTCCCTTCTGTCTCTCGCCAGCTCACTCCATGGGAGTCGGTGTGGAATGGGGGCCGTAGGCTCCACAAGCATCTCTCGAGACACTACGGTTTGCTTGAGGGCACCATACCTCCTGCCCTGGCATCACACCTACTAAAGTGGAATGCTGTTCTTCACACCCACATTCCTGTAAACTCCTGGTAAAGGTCCATCACCTTAACTAAAAAATCATTACACTGTATAAAAATGTTTGAGACCTACTACAAAGTCATTTCTCAATGGTATCTCGTCCCTATGCTGCTATCCAAAATGTTTCCACTGACTTCACCCTTGTGTTGGAGGGAATGTGGTCTCCCTGGAGATATGCTCCACACGTGGTGGGAGTGCCCAAAGCTAATACCCCTGTGGAACTCATGCTTCCGCACTCTGGTGGCCTTTAAGATTGTGATCCCTAAAAACCCTGCAACGGCACTACTCCACCTAAACCTACACACCCTTCCTAAACAACATCAGATTTTTTGTGTGTGCCTCCTGTCATCTGTTAAAACCAATATTGGTAGATGTTGGAAGAAAGCAACTCCCCCACGGTGGTCCGATATCCTTAACACTATGGCCTACCTGTACACGATGGAAAAGGACATATATTTTAGTCTGGACAAAGTAGATCTATTTGAAATGGTTTGGGCTGACTGGAAAGACGCACATGGCACTCAATGGATACCTCTAGTTAGGGCCTAAGCGATTCTACCCCGGGCATTTTGGGGTGACGGCCCTAGATGTCCCCACTCTCCTACCCCCTCTTAATAGTTATCTTGAAGTGTACCGACCCCTTTCTCTGTCTGTTGAACACACAAGTTATAGTTTTTGTTCTCATACAGACTTGTCGTGTGTCATATTGTTCAGGGGACCTGCGAGTCCCCAGTTGCTGTATTAAATTGTTTAAAACGAATAAAAATTTCAAACTGGAAAAAAAAAAAAAAAATGATATATGGGGATTAAATGAATGTTAGATACTTGGTATTTTATCAAAGCCTAAATTCGTGCGCACAACAAAGTTAATAAACGAAAAAAATATAGATTGACTTAAAAATTTGACTATAGAATGATGCTCATATAGTTATAATAATATACAATTGGTATCCAGTTGGTGCGAGTATAACTTATCTGTTTAAAAGCCCAATCGTTGGTGTATAAGTGGAGGAGCCAAAGAACACTCCAGCGTGAACGGTTTTCAGAGAAACCGGAATTAATTATATATATATATATATTATACGCGCACACACGCCTCACATTTTTGTAAATATTTTATTATATCTTTTCATGGGACAACACTGAAGAAATTGCATTTTGCTACAATGTAAAGTAGGGAGTGCACAGCCTGTATAACAGTGTAAATTTGCTATCCCCTCAAAATAACTCAACACACAGTCATTAATGTCTTAACCATTGGCAACAAAAGTGAGTACACCCCTAAGTGGAAATTTCCAAATTGGGCCCAAAGTGTCTATTTTGTGTGGCCACCATTATTTTTCAGCACTGCCTTAACCCTCTTGGGCATGGAGTTCACCAGAGCTTCACAGGTTGCTGCTGGAGCCCTCTTCCACTCCTCCATGACAACATCACGGAGCTGGTGGATGTTAGAGACCTTGCGCTCCCCCACCTTCCGTTTAAGGATGCTCAATGGGGTTTAGGTCTGGAGCTTTGTTTGTCCATAACCTTTACCATCAGCTTCTTTAGCAAGGCAGTGGCCGTCTTGAAGGTGTGTTTGGGGTGGTTATCATGTTGGAATGCTGCCCAGTCTCCGAAGGGAGGGGATCATGCTCTGCTTCAGTATGTCACAGTACATGTTGGCATTCATGGTTCCCTCATGACTCTCCCACCACTATGCTTGACTGTAGGCAAGACACGCTTGTCTTTGTACTCCTCACCTGGTTGCCGCCACACACGCTTGACACCATCTGAAACAAATAAGTTTATCTTGGTCTCATCGGACCACAGGACATGGTTCCAGTAATCCATGTCCTTAGTCTGATTGACTTCAGCAAACTGCAGGCTTTCTTGTGCATTATCTTTAGAAGAGGCTTCCTTCTTGGATGACAGCCATGCAGACCAATTTGATGCAGTGTGCGGCGTATGGTCTGAGCACTGACAGGCTGACCCTTCAACCTCTGCAGCAATGCTGGCAGCACTCATACGTTTATTTCCCAAAGACAACCTCTGGATATGACGCTGAGCACTTGCACTCAACTTGTTTGGTCGACCATGGTGAGGCCTGTTCTGAGTGGAACCTGTCCTGTGAAACCGCTGTATGGTCTTGCCCACCGTGCTGCAGCTCAGTTTAAAGGTCTTGGCAATCTTCTTATAGCCTAGGGCCTGGCCATCTTTATGTAGATCAACAATTCTTTTTTTCAGATCCTCAGAGTTCTTTGCCATGAGGTGCCATGTTGAACTTCCAGTGACCAGTATGTGAGAGTGATAACACCACATTTAACACATGACACCGGGGAGGGAAAATGGCTAATTGGGCCCAATTTGGACATTTCCACTTAGGGGTGTACTCACTTTTGTTGCCAATGGTTTAGACATTAATGACTGTGTGTGGAGGTATTTTGAGGGGACAGCAAATTTACAGTTATACAGGCTGTACACTCATTACTTTACATTGTAGCAAAGTCTCACACTCACACACACACATATATATTTCTTTTTTATTTTACACATACATACTCTGAAAAGCTATTTGCACCACAGTTTAGAAACCTGTAATAATCCTCCTAAAACGATAAAACCTTTTAAAGGGTATATGAAACTCAAATTTATAAAACTTAATTTAAAAGATGCTTGAAATTCATAAGTACCATCAAATACATTGAAATCAATCTAACTTCCCAATCATTTTTTGTAATTTCTATTTAAAAATTGATGCTTTTCTAAACCCAAAGTATTATACTTGTCCTATCACAGTGGTCTCGGTGCGTGCATGTGTAACACTCAAAATATAACAACTGTTTATGGATCACAATTGCAGGTTAAATATAAGAGTTGCTATGTAGCAATTGAAAATAAGTGCTGTTTGTTAAAGTCTACTATATAGAAGCTTGTAATTAAATAAATTCCCCAGTAGATGGCAGCAATCCTTACTCATGGAGAGTGTAGCAAGAAAATGATTTGTTTAAAAATTTTCCTTTCATGATTCAGACAGAGCATGCGATTTTAAACAGCTTTCCAATTTGCTTCTATCATCTAAATTGCTCCATTCTCTTGGGATCCATAGATAAAAAGCAAATCTAGGTCAAGAGCAGCAATGCGTTACTGGGAGCTAGCAGCTGATTGATGGCTGCAAAAAAATGCCTATTTTCATTGGTTCATCAGATTTCTTCAGAGAACTCCCAGTAGTGCCTAGCTGCTCCTTCAAAAAAGGATACCAAGCGAATGAAGCAAATTGCATAAAAGAAGTACATTGGAAAGTTGTTTAAAATCACATGCTCTATTTGAACCATGAAAAATAAGAACGAAAAATGTTGGGTTTCATGTCCCTTTTTTAAGGGACAGTCAACACCAAAATTTTTGTTTTAAAATATAGATAATCCCTTTATTATCCATTCCCCAGTTTTGCATAACCAACACTTATAGAAATATACTTTTTACCTATGTGATTACCTTGTATCTAAGCCTCTGCAAACTGCCACGTTATTTGAGTTTTTTTGACAGACATGCAGTTTAGCCAATTAGTGCTCACTTCTAGGTAACTTCATGTGCATAAGCTCAATGTTATCTATTTGAAACACATGTGCTAACACCCTCTAGTGGTGAAAGTGTCAAAATGCATTCAGATTAGAGGCGGCCTTCAAGGTCTAAGAAATTAGCATATGAACCTCCTAGGTTTAGCTTTCAACTAAGAATACCAAGAGTACAAAGAATTTTTTTTAATAAAAGTAAATTGGAAAGTTGTTTAAAATGACATGCCTTATCTGAATCATGAAAAGCTAAAAGGGACAGTCAAGTTCAAAATAAACTGTTTGTAGCAGCCAAAGGTAGCACAGAAGATTTATATGTAAGTCTGTGTATACGGCTGCATTAATCTGTGATAGCTGACAGTATTGCAGTGTATCTAATTCTGCTAAAGAATTTAGTACATTTATAGGAGCTGCATTTAGGCAAATAAGGGTAACTTAGAATATTGCTGTTTTGCCTGCTTGATGATCTCTGAGTGAGGCTGAAAGTACTTTCAAATATATTCCCTTTAGGCAGGAGGAAAAGTAGTTAAAGGAATCTCTTCCATTCAGTTATCACAGAAATAGCCAAAAGTTAGCCCTGTTAATGCAGATCACAGGCACTCTGTCATAATGAGTTCACATGTACAGGTATGTCTGCTGTGTTTCATCTCTACACTCTACAGCCCTGCAGTGTTTCCAAACGTCCAGTCTAGAAGCTGATACCAGTAAGCAGGATAGCTTAAGGCTGAAGTAATAAATGTAGAGACTGAGAAAGGGAATAAGGATCACCCTTCTGTTCAGTGCTACTGAAGGCTTGCAGGCAGTAAATCTCAGCAACAAATGGTGTTAAAGGGATAGTAAAGTACAAATTAAACTTTCATGACTCACATAGGGCATGCAATGTTAAACAACTTTCTAATTTACTTTTATCATCAAATTTGCTGTGTTCTTTTTGTATTATTAGTTAAAAGCTAAACCTACGCTAATTACTAAGCCCTTAAAGGCCACCTCTTATTTGAATGCATTTGGCAGTTTTTCACAGCTAGAGGGTATTAGTTCACGGTTTTTATATAGATAAAAGTGTGCTCATGCACGTGAAGTTATTTAAGAGTCGGCACTAATTGCCTGAAATGCAAGTCTGTCAAAAGATCTGAGATCAGGAGGCTGTCAGCAGAAGCTTAGATACAAGGTTATTACAGAGGTAAAAAAGTATATTTCTATAACAGTGTTAGTTATGCAAAACTGGGGAATAGTAAATGGATTATCTATCTTCTTAAACGATAACAATTTTGGTGTTTACTGTCCCTTAAAGTCAGGAGCTAGATACAGTAATCAAGCAATTATGCTGTAGGGTGAGCAGGGTTTGTATGAGATGTGGGAGGTAATTAGACGTGTGTGTTTAACTAAGCTAAGAGCTCTTAAAGGGGTATAATCATATTTGTTACAGCGCAGTTGCAGCAGTCTACATCACACACAGACGTATGGTGGCCACAATAGGGGAGCGCTGTGTGAAATAACATTGTGAGGCTGCACTAATGCAGCACCAACATCTGGAATTAATGTCTTCAACGGATGAACTGTGCATGCGTTTTTAGATATTGCTTCAAGTGCACATACGGAGGGGATCACACATCAGGATAATAAATATTATAATTAGCACGCTGGTCATGCCTCAGGGTTGGCTACTTCATTTTTGTGTCAGCTTTTTTTTTTTGAGCAAATAAAATGTTTTTATATGTTTAAAAGCTTTGATTTTGAGGAGTAGTAAGGTCATTTGATTAGTTATATCATGATACATCCTAATACTGTTGCTTTATAATCCTTTAAATATAAATAAAGTGTTTCTCCAACATAGGTGTGTCCGGTCCACGGCGTCATCCTTACTTGTGGGATATTCTCCTCCCCAACAGGAAATGGCAAAGAGTCCCAGCAAAGCTGGCCATATAGCCCCTCCTAGGCTCCGCCCACCCCAGTCATTCTCTTTGCCGTTGCACAGGCAACATCTCCACGGAGATGGCTTAGAGTTTTTTGGTGTTTAAATGTAGTTTTTATTCTTCAATCAAGTGTTTGTTATTTTAAAATAGTGCTGGTATGTACTATTTACTCTGAAACAGAAAGGTGAAGAAGATTTCTGTTTGTAAGAGGGAGATGATTTTAGCAGACGTCACTAAAATCGATTGCTGTTTCCACACAGGACTGTTGAGATGAAGTAACTTCAGTTGGGGGAAGCAGTGGGCAGATTCTTCTGCCTGAGGATTGACTGGCCACATTTCTAACAAGACTTTGTAATGCTGGAAGGCTGTCATTTTCCCTATGGGAACCGGTAAGCCATTTTCTTAGATTAAAGCAAAAGAAAAAAGGGCTTTATAAGGGCTTAAAAAACTGGTAGACATTTTTCTGGGCTAAAACGATTACTTTGCTAGGCATATTTGGCAGATTATAACTCTTTTTAGTTGTTATACTCTTGGGGATTGTTGTTTAAAAACGGCAGGCACTGTATGGACACCTTTTTCAGATGGGGGCCTTCCCTAGTCATAGGCAGAGCCTCATTTTCGCGCCACTAATGCGCAGTTGTTTTTGGAAAGCAAGGCATGCAGATGCATGTGTGAGGAGCTAAGAACCGCTGAAAAAGCTTATAGAAGGCGTCATTTGGTATCGTATTCCCCTCTGGGCTTGGTTGGGTCTCAGCAAAGCAGATACCTGGGACTGTATAGGGGTTAAATGTAAAAACGGCTCCGGTTCCGTTATTTTAAGAGTTAAAGCTTTCAAAATTGGTGTGCAATACTTTTAAGGCTTTAAGACACTGTGGTGAAATTTTGGTGAATTTTGAACTTTTCCTTCATGCTTTTTCGCATATTCAGTAATAAAGTGTGTTCTGTTTAAAATTTAAAGTGACAGTAACGGTTTTATTTAAAACGTTTTTTGTGCTTTGTTGACAAGTTTAAGCCTGTTTAACATGTCTGAACCATCAGATAAGCGATGTTCTATATGTATGAAAGCCAATGTGTCTCCCGATTTAAATATATGTGATGATTGTGACATAGTGTCCAAACAAAGTAGGGACCATGATGCCACTGAAAATGATAATGCCCAAGATGATTCTTCAGATGAGGGGAGTAAGCATGGTACTGCATCGTCCCCTTCTGTGTCTACACCAGTTTTGCCCGCACAAGAGGCCCCTAGTACATCTAGTGCGCCAATACTTATTTCCATGCAACAATTAACGGCTGTTATGGATAATTCTATTGCAAAAATGTTATCTAAAATGCCTAATTATCAGAGAAAGCGCGATTGCTCTGTTTTAAACACTGAAGAGCAAGAGAACGCTGATGATAACGTTTCTGACATACCCTCACACCACTCTGAAAGGGCCAGGAGGGAGGTTTTGTCTGAGGGAGAAATTTCAGATTCAGAAAAAATTTCTCAACAGGCTGAACCTGATGTTGTAACATTTAAATTTAAATTAGAACATCTCCGTGCACTACTTAAGGAGGTTTTATCTACTCTGGATGATTGTGACAATTTGGTCATTCCAGAGAAATTATGTAAAATGGACAAGTTCCTAGAGGTTCCGGTGCCCCCCGATGTGTTTCCTATACCCAAGCGGGTGGCGGACATTGTAAATAAGGAATGGGAAAGGCCCGGTATACCCTTTGTTCCCCCCCCTATATTTAAGAAATTATTTCCTATAGTCGACCCCAGAAAGGACTTATGGCAGACAGTTCCTAAGGTCGAGGGGGCGGTTTCTACTCTAAACAAACGCACTACTATTCCTATTGAAGATAGTTGTGCTTTCAAAGATCCTATGGATAAAAAATTAGAGGGTTTGCTCAAAAAGATGTTTGTTCAGCAAGGTTACCTTCTACAACCAATTTCGTGCATTGTTCCTGTCACTACGGCAGCGTGTTTCTGGTTCGAGGAACTGGAAAAGTCGCTTAATAAAGATTCTTCGTTTGAGGAGATTTTCGACAGAGTTCACGCACTTAAATTGGCTAACTCTTTTATTTTGGATGCCGCTTTGCAAATAGCTAGATTAGCGGCGAAAAATTCAGGGTTTGCTATAGTGGCGCGCAGAGCGCTTTGGTTAAAGTCTTGGTCAGCGGATGTGTCTTCCAAGACTAAATTGCTTAACATCCCTTTCAAGGGTAAAACACTGTTTGGTCCTGATTTGAAAGAGATTATTTCAGACATCACCGGGGGAAAGGGCCACGCCCTTCCTCAGGATAGGTCTTTTAAGGCTAAAAATAAGCCTAATTTTCGTCCCTTTCGCAGGAACGGACCAGCCTCTAACTCTACTTCCTCTAAGCAAGAGGGTAATTCTTCTCAGCCCAAACCAGCCTGGAGACCGATGCAAGGCTGGAACAAGGGTAAGCAGGCCAAGAAGCCTGCCACTGCTACCAAATCAGCATGAAGGGTTGGCCCCCGATCCGGGACCGGATCTGGTGGGGGGCAGACTTTCTCTCTTTGCTCAGGCTTGGGCAAGAGATGTTCAGGATCCTTGGGCGCTAGAAATAGTTTCTCAGGGTTATCTCCTGGAATTCAAGGATCTACCCCCAAGGGGAAGGTTCCACAGGTCTCAATTATCTTCAAACCAAATAAAGAGACAGGCGTTCTTACATTGTGTAGAAGACCTGTTAAAGTTGGGAGTAATTCATCCAGTTCCGATACAAGAACAAGGGATGGGGTTTTACTCCAACCTGTTCATAGTTCCCAAAAAAGAGGGAACATTCAGGCCAATTTTAGATCTCAAGATCCTAAACAAATTTCTCAGGGTTCCATCGTTCAAGATGGAAACCATTCGAACAATCCTTCCAGGAAGGTCAATTTATGACCACGGTGGATTTAAAGGACGCGTACCTACATATTCCTATCCACAAGGAACATCATCAGTTCCTAAGGTTCGCTTTTCTAGACAAGCATTACCAGTTTGTGGCACTTCCATTCGGATTGGCCACTGCTCCGAGAATTTTCACAAAGGTACTAGGGTCCCTTCTAGCGGTTCTAAGACCAAGGGGCATTGCAGTAGTACCTTACTTGGACGACATCCTGATTCAAGCGTCGTCCCTGTCAAAAGCAAAGGCTCATACGGACATCGTCCTAGCCTTCCTCAGATCTCACGGATGGAAAGTGAACATAGAAAAAAGTTCTCTGTCTCCGTCAACAAGAGTTCCCTTCTTGGGAACAATAATAGACTCCTTAGAAATGAGGATTTTTCTGACAGAAGTCAGAAAATCAAAGCTTCTAAGCTCTTGTCAAGTTCTTCATTCTATTCTTCGTCCTTCCGTAGCACAGTGCATGGAAGTAATAGGATTGATGGTTGCGGCAATGGACATAGTTCCTTTTGCACGAATTCATCTAAGACCATTACAACTGTGCATGCTCAGACAGGGGAATGGGGATTATACTAACTTGTCTCCGACGATTCAAGTGGATCAAAAGACCAGGGATTCGCTCCGGTGGTGGCTGATCCTGGACAATCTGTCACAGGGATTGAGCTTCCGCAGACCAGAGTGGATCATTGTCACGACCGACGCCAGTCTGGTGGGCTGGGGCGCGGTCTGGGAACCCCTGAAAGCTCAGGGTCTATGGTCTCGGGAAGAATCTCTTCTCCCGATAAACATTCTGGAACTGAGAGCGATATTCAATGCTCTCAAAGCTTGGCCTCATCTAGCAAAGGCCAAATTCATAAGGTTTCAATCAGACAACATGACGACTGTTGCTTATATCAACCATCAGGGGGGAACAAGAAGTTCCCTGGCGATGGAGGAAGTGACCAAGATAATTCAATGGGCGGAGGATCACTCCTGCCACTTGTCTGCAATCCACATCCCAGGAGTGGAAAATTGGGAAGCGGATTTTCTGAGTCGTCAGACCTTCCATCCGGGGGAGTGGGAACTCCATCCGGAAATCTTTGCCCAAATAACTCGATTATGGGGCACTCCAGACATGGATCTGATGGCTTCTCGTCAGAACTTCAAGGTTCCTTGTTACGGGTCCAGATCCAGGGATCCCAAGGCGACTCTAGTGGATGCACTAGTAGCACCTTGGACCTTCAATCTAGCTTATGTATTCCCACCGTTTCCTCTCATTCCCAGGCTGGTAGCCAGGATCATTCAGGAGAGGGCTTCGGTGATCTTGATAGCTCCTGCGTGGCCACGCAGGACTTGGTATGCAGACCTGGTGAATATGTCATCGGCTCCACCATGGAAGCTACCTTTGAGACAGGACCTTCTTGTTCAAGGTCCATTCGAACATCCGAATCTGGTGTCCCTCCAACTGACTGCTTGGAGATTGAACGCTTGATTTTATCAAAGCGTGGATTTTCAGATTCTGTAATAGATACTCTTATTCAGGCTAGAAAGCCTGTAACTAGAAAAATTTACCATAAGATATGGAAAAAATATATCTGTTGGTGTGAATCTAAAGGATTCCCTTGGAACAAGATAAAAATTCCTAGAATTCTTTCCTTTCTTCAAGAGGGTTTGGAGAAAGGGTTATCGGCAAGTTCTCTGAAGGGACAGATCTCTGCTTTATCTGTTTTACTTCACAAAAGACTGGCAGCTGTGCCAGATGTTCAAACATTTGTTCAGGCTTTGGTCAGGATCAAGCCTGTTTACAGATCTTTGACTCCTCCCTGGAGTCTAAATCTAGTTCTTTCAGTTCTTCAAGGGGTTCCATTTGAACCCTTGCATTCTGTAGATATTAAGTTATTATCTTGGAAAGTTTTTTTTTCTGGTTGCGATTTCTTCGGCCAGAAGAGTTTCAGAGTTATCTGCTCTGCAGTGTTCTCTTCCTTATCTGGTGTTCCATACAGATAAGGTAGTTTTGCGCACTAAGCCTGGTTTTCTTCCTAAAGTTGTTTCTAACAAAAATATTAACCAGGAGATAGTTGTTCCTTCTTTGTGTCCGAATCCAAGTTCAAAGAAGGAACGTTTGTTACACAATTTGGACGTAGTCCGTGCTCTGAAATCTTTAGTAGCTTCTAAATAGAATTTTAGACAAACATCTTCCTTGTTTGTTGTTTATTCTGGTAAGAGGAGAAGTCAGAAAGCGACTTCTACCTCTCTTTCCTTTTGGCTTAGAAGCATTATCCGTTTGGCTTATGAGACTGCCGGACGGCAGCCTCCTGAAAGAATCACAGCTCATTCCACTAGGGCTGTGGCTTCCACATGGGCCTTCAAGAACGAGGCTTCTGTTGACCAGATATGTAAAGCAGCGACTTGGTCTTCTCTGCACACTTTTACCAAATTCTACAAATTTGATATGTTTGCTTCTTCTGAGGCTATTTTTGGGAGAAAGGTTTTGCAGACTGTGGTGCCTTCCGTTTAGGTGACCTGTTTTGCTCCCTCCCGTCATCCGTGTCCTAAAGCTTTGGTATTGGTTCCCACAAGTAAGGATGACGCCGTGGACCGGACACACCTATGTTGGAGAAAACAGAATTTATGTTTACCTGATAAATTTCTTTCTCCAACGGTGTGTCCGGTCCACGGCCCGCCCTGGTTTTTTAATCAGGTCAGATGTATTATTTTTTCTAACTACAGTCACCACAGTACCATATAGTTTCTCCTATATATATTTCCTCCTGTCCGTCGGTCGAATGACTGGGGTGGGCGGAGCCTAGGAGGGGCTATATGGCCAGCTTTGCTGGGACTCTTTGCCATTTCCTGTTGGGGAGGAGAATATCCCACAAGTAAGGATGACGCCGTGGACCGGACACACCGTTGGAGAAAGAAATTTATCAGGTAAACATAAATTCTGTTTTTCTTGCTTTAGCATCAGTGTCAGAATATATTGGGGTTTGTATGGTAAAGACATACTGTTATATAGCTATTAAGTTTAGTTTACCTTCTAGCGTGCTAACCCCCAGTGTAAAGCGTTTTCTAGGCTTTCATTGTTCAAGGAAATCTGAACTAGAAATTACTTGGTGACATTCAATGCCAAAATTGTTATTGTTTAAAAAGATTGGCGCCTATACTACCCATTCCCCAGCTTTGTACAACCAACATTGTTGTATTAATTAATATTTTATAACATTTATACCTCTAATTTTTTCCTGTTTCTAAGCCACTACAGACAGCCTCTTATCACATGCTTTTTTATTTGCTTTTCACAACAGGAGGCTGCTAAACCATGTGGGCCATATAGATAACATTGTGCTCACGCCCGGAGTTGTGCACAACACCGCTCTAATTGTCTAAAATCAATAGATAATAATAAATAAAAAGTCATCTGATAAGGGGGCTGTCAGAAGAGGCTTAGATACAAGGTAATCACAGGGGTAAAAAGTATATTAAATTAACCATTTTGCCTGTGCATGGGTAATAAAGGGATTTTCTTTCCTAAGAGATGGAGAGTCCACGACGTAATTCAATTACTAGTGGGAATATCACTCCTGGCCAGCAGGAGGAGGCAAAGAGCACCACAGCAAAGCTGTTAAATGTCACTCCCCTACCCATAATTCCCAGTCATTCTCTTTGCCTCTGTCAATGGAGGAGGTGAAGATTGGTGTCTGAAGAAATTAATTCCTTTTTCGGGTACTTTTCTCTACAAGCAAGGATTTGGGTTTAGCCGAGTCCACGTCAATCTCTTCAGTAGAGTAGTGGTGGCTTTTAAGCAGTTAGGAAGTTGTGAGGTAGTCCTTGCTTTGTTTCCTAACACATTAATGCCCATGGTACAGAAAGCCAGAGTTGGTTACTTTGTTCTTTCTTTTTCTACAGATCTCTGTAAGGAGTATGTGTCCTTTCACGCCTTGTGAGCTGTCTTCCTGCCGGACAGCTAGACTGCAGGTAAGTGCTTTTAGTCTTCTAGGTCTTGGAGACTTGCACTCCAGAAGAATATGCCATATGCAGTAGAAGGGGCCTTTTTTTTAAATCCTTTATACAGGATTTTATTTGGCAGTGGGCAGGCATATTTATGTTGAGACTAACGGGTCAATTTATCAAGCTAAGTATTGACCTTGATGCCCCTAAAGATCGCTGCTCCATAACCTGTCCGCCTGCTCTGAGGCGGCGGACATCAACCTGATCGAATACGATCGGGTTGATTAACACCCCCTGCTAGCGGATTGGCCACCAATATGCAGGGGGCGGCCTTGCACCAGCAGTTCACAAGAACTGCTGGTGCAATAAGTGCCTACAGCGTATGCTGTTGGAATTTATCGATGTGCAGCGGACATGATATGCTACATTGTATTATGTCCGCTCACAATATAATAAATTGACCCCTAGGGGTTAATCTTTCCTTTTTATTGGGACGTTTTTCCTCTTTGGGCTAATTTTTGTTGAAATACTTTATTAGTATGTGTGTGGCTTATGCTTTGTAAAGGGATTTATGTATAAACTTCAAATTTGGCAGTTGGTTTTCTTTGCTTGCTTAGCTAGAACAGGCTAACTGACAAACTGCTTGAGTTTGAAACCAGCTGCAGCTACTTGCATCTTGTTGTAGGCAGAGGGAAATGCACGCCTTTTACTTGCTGCGTAGTTTCCTCTCTCTGCCGGTCATGTGACTTCTCTCTGCGGTCTGGCAGCCAAATTATGGTATTAAAAATTCTTAAAGTGACAGTGTATTTATAAAATTTCTACAATTTGGGGAATTTTTTTATTTAGTATTATGTACATGGACCAAGACACTATTTGTTATGCCTAGAGGCACAAATTGTTTTGCCTATGCAATTCTGTGCTGCATGCTGAGCTAGAACACTTCAATTTATAGATAAATTGTTGCCCTCTGAGCCCAATGTCTCTCAGGATGATGCTGTTCTGGCAATGCCATAGCTTTCTCCTCAAATGTCCCAAACCTCTATGGCGTCACATACAGTGCCCTGCAGTTCCTTTCAGCCTCCTGGAGGAGTTTATTTGCTGCAGGTTTTGCCGCACAGGTATCTTTTGCAGTATCTGCAGTATTCTCTGCTTTTCTTATGCTGGGAAAATGCAAGAGGAAACTTAGACATTCAGAAGTAAGGTTTCTGTTCCACCTACTGCTACGCAGGTTGCCCTCCCTCATAAGTCTGATAAGGAGGATACATCGGTAGCCTCTGATGGTGAAATCTCATATTCGGACAGTATTATTTCTTCTTCTGATACTGAAGTAGTAAACTTCAGATTTAAGCTTTAACACCTTTGTCTACTGTTAAAGGAGGTACAGCTGGACTGTACTGTGAAGTCAGGATCAGACTGATATGCTTCAGGAAAGTTCTTCTCTGTGAAAGGCACATGTTGAGCAAAAAGAGGCTGCTTCTTGGGTGGTAACTAGCCATAGAACAAGCTATTATGCTATTGTTCGTTTCCAGGTTGAGCGCTTCTCACTTTTTATTTATGCAAATTATGACATTTTTGTGAAATCTCCCTAAGTGTGATGCGGGAATCCAGACGTGGACCCGTTGCTCAGTGTTCCTAGAGGGATATGGCTGCACCTCACTGACGAGGCCCACAATAGGCCGAAACGTACGTTACGTGCTATTATGCTATTGTTCATTTCCAGGTTGAGCACTTTTCACTTTATATTTAATAAATACTATGATGTTCCTTCCTCTGTGGAAGTTTATACCGTCCCTTACCGTGTGACAGAGATTATTTCACAGGAATGGGAGAAGCCAGGGATTCCTTTCTCCCCATCTCCCGTATTTAAAAAGATTTTTCCTGTTACTGACTCCATTAAAGATTCTTGGCGGACGGTGTCTAAAGTAGGAGGGGCTATTTCTACTCTAACTAAGAGATCTACAATCCCTATAGAGGATAGCTGCTCATTTATGGATCCCTTGGACAAAAAGCTGGAAGCTTATTTGAGGAAGATGTATGTTCATCAAGGTCTTCAATGGCAACCTGCAGTTTGTATTGCCACAGTAGCAAGTGCTGCATCTTATTGGTGCGGCGCCTTGTCTGAATCAATTTTAGTAGAGACTCTGTTGGAGGAGATCCAAGATAGGATTAAGTCTCTAAAACTAGCCAATTCCTTTATTTCTGATCCTAACATGCAAGTTATTAGACGGGGAGTCAAGATGTCTGGCTTCACTGTCCTAGTCCGCAGGGCATTGTAACTAAAATCTTGGTCAGCTGATGTTACCTCCTGTCAAAAAACAAGAAGAAGGAAAATGGATATAGTCTGAGCACACAGTGATTACTAAATTATGGAAGTTCAATGTATAAGCAGAATGGCTTGGTTAGAGCCGGTTTAATAATAAAACATAACTTTTAATGTTATTAAATTAAAAGTGTGGTAGTGAAAGATAACACTATCAAAATGTATTATAAAATCAATTAAAATAGTAGATAATGAATGCTAGCATGCCCAGGTATGTACCATGAGAATGCGTGTTAAGTGGGTATATCTGGCAGGGAGGCACCCAAAAATGCTCGCGGATTGCACAAAATTTCTAATCTATAAAGAGGATTGACCTCGCACAAATTTATCTATTGCTAGTGCAATACTGGAGCGATGCCAAACTCTGTCAGAATCCCAGACAATAAATATACCTACATGTGAGTTTCTTAGTCAGTAATGCATATATACATTGTATCACTTAATTACTGCATAGTATTAACCCACATAAGGCAAGTGTCTAACCTACGTGGTAAGCGTTTCTAATCAGTAGTGCATATATGCATATAATGTCCCCTGATCCATCTATTGCATTAACACACATAAGGCAAGTTGAGAGCATTCACGGTGAGCGCCTAAGAAACTCACATGTAGGTATATTTATTGTCTGGGATTCTGACAGAGTTTGGCACCGCTCCAGTATTGCACTAGCAATAGATAAATTTGTGCGAGGTCAATCCTCTTTATAGATTAGAAATTTTGTGCAATCCGCGAGCATTTTTGGGTTCCTCCCTGTCAGATATACCAACTTAACACTCATTCTCATGGTACATACCTGGGCATGCTAGCATTCATTATCTACTATTTTAATTGATTTTATAATACATTTTGATAGTGTTATCTTTCACTACCACACTTTTAATTTAATAACATTAAAAGTTATGTTTTATTATTAAACCAGCTCTAACCAAGCCATTCTGCCTATACATTGAACTTACATAATTTAGTAATCACTGTGTGCTCAGACTATATCCATTTTCCTTCTTCTTGTTTTTTGACAGGAGGTAACATCAGCTGACCAAGATTTTAGTCACAATGCCCTGCGGACTAGGACAGTGAAGCCAGACATCTGCACTGTGTGCTCAGACTATATCCATTTTCCTTCTTCTTGTTTTTTGACTATATATTTCAGGATACTGAGCACCCCCCATATTATTAATTGATTAGAGACTGTTTTTGACACAGTTTTTTTTTCTCTGGTGTTCACATATGAAACCTTAATTTTGTTGGGGATTTATTGAGATTCAATACTATATTTTCTCTCTTTATATTATATAGATGTTACCTCCTGACCTTGTGCGGACCTGGTCAGGCAGAAATAATTTCTATTACAGGTGGAAAAGGGTCTTTTCTACTGCAAGACAAGAAGAACAGACTCAAAGGACGTCAAATTCATTTTCGTTCCTTTCATAACTTCAAAGGTCAAAAGTCTTCCTCCCCCTCTTCCAAGCAGGAGCAGTCCAAGTCTTTTGGAAGCCCAATCAGTCTTGGAATAAGCAATCAAAGAAACCCTCAGCTGAGTCTAAGTCAGCATGTAGGCTCAGCTCCGGGTTCGGATTAAGTGGGGGCAGACTTTCCCTGTTTTGTCAAGTGTGGAGACGAGATGTCCCAGATCCTTGGGCTGTGGACATAGTATCTCAGGGTTACAATATAGAAATCAAAACTTTCTCTCCCAGGGGCAGTTTCCACCTCTCAAGATTATCTGCAGACCAGGTAAAAAGAGAGGCATTCTTGAATTGCGTTCAGGACCTTTCCTCCCTGTGATAGTTCCAGTAAGGGAACAGGGTCTCCGATTCTATTCAAATCTGTTCGTTGAACGGAGACCATTCGGATCTGACTCAGAGGATAGATCTAGACCAGTCGACAAGAGACTCTCTCCTGTGGTGGTTTTCTCAGGGCACATGCTTCCGGAGGCCTTCCTGGGTGATTGTGACCACGGATGCCAGCCTGCTAGGCTGGGGAGCAGTCTAGGACTCATTAAAGGCGCAGGGATTATGGACTTGGGAGGAGTCTGCTCTCCCCATAAACATCTTGGAGTTGAGTGATTTACAATGCTCTGATGGCTTGGCCTCTTAGTCCGGTTTATCAGGTTTCAGTCGGACAACATCACCTCAGTGACTTAAATCAACCACCAGGGAGGAACTCGGAGTTCCTTAGCCATGAAGGAGGTGGCATGGATTATTCTGTGGGCGGAAGCTCACAATTGTTGTCTGCCATTCACATTCCTGGAGTGGACAACTAGGAAGCGTATTTCCTGAGCAGACAGACATTTCATCCCAGGGAGTGGGCTCTCCATCCGGAGGTGTTCTCCAGGTTAACCCTCAAATGGGGGGTGCCGGAGTTGGATCTGATGGCGTCTCAGCAGAATGCCAAGCTTCCAAGGTACGGTTCAAGGCCAAGAGATCCTCAGGCCGCTCTGATGGATGCTCTGGCGGTTCCTTGGGATTTCGGTCTAGCATACCTGTTTCCTCCGTTTGCGTGTTTTTCACGAGTTATTGCTTGTATCAAACAAGAGAGAGCATCAGTAATTCTAATAGCTCCTGCATGGTCTTGCAGGATCTGGTAAACAGACCTAGTGAAGATGACTTCTCAGCCGCCTTGGAGGTTGCCTCTGAGGAAGGACCTTCTAACTCAGGGTCCATTCCTCCATCCAAATCTTGTTTCTCTGAAGCTGACTGCTTGGAGATTGAATGCTTAGTTCTGTCTAAGCGTGGATTTTCTGAGTCGGTCATTGAGACCATGATCCAGGCTGGCAAGTTTGTTACTTGAAAAATGTAAAGGTATGGCGTAAATACCTTTAAAGGTGTTTGATACAGTGCCACATGAGAGATTAATGCACAAAATTAAGGGACTGGGATTAGCTGAAAATGTTAGCTCATGGATAAATAACTGGATAAAAGATAGGGAGCAACGAGTAGTAGTAAATGGATCATACTCAGATTGGACAAAGGTAATCAGTGGAGTCCCCCAGGGATTAGTACTGGGTCCTGTCCTTTTTTTTTCTTTTTTTTTTTTTTTTTTTAAACTTTATTTTTATTGAGGTAAAAATATCTTTGACAACATAGTCATATCTGGAAAAATACAATTTTCATTACAATACATCATATGGAGACCAGTCCATAACACAGCGACATGACATGATATTCTGAAAACCTCGTTTTTGATTTTGTTGGTTCGCAATGTCCTCCAGACAAACAGTCTCCTTAAGAGACCAGAAGTGCGAACTACCGCTGAGGACACATCAGATAAGTTTAGATCAAAAAGTCCAGTGTCAGTGTGGAGATAGTAGCGGTCAACTTTGGGTATCATAAGTAATGTCAATACAAACAAGTGTAGGAAAACACCTAAATTACTATCAAATAATGTCAATTAACATCAAACAAAGTACACAGATAAAAAATGCTGTACTGAAACAGACCTCAGTTGCCACCTATACATATTCACTGATAACAATGAGCGTTTGTAATAGCATATAGAATAGTATTACTAGATCCTGCAGAACCTAACACGGCTGGGCAGAGGCTACTTAACTCTGCCAAAAAGGAATGCGGAGGAGGAGGTATTAAACCCTTACCGCATAGGGATACTGAAATGGGGGGGAGTTATTCAAATAATAGTGCACTCCTTCAGTGCTGGCTTACTCACTTACATGACTATACTGAAGCATGAGGGGAATAAGGAATATCCAGGAACGCAGTACTTGACAATCAAAATGGATATACAAAGGAAACATGTAAAAGAATATATATATGCTCGTCCCCTATAGTTATCATTAACCTCTCTGTTGGGTTTACATAAAAGCGCACTGGGCTTTAAGAGTTATTCAAAATTAATATCTAGTATAACCCTGCGTAACTGGTGACCACTACACTGTAGCCAAAACAAATACAGTATCATTAGCGCTAGCTGCTTTTTTTCTAGTTCTAGGTTCAGGGCCAGGGCAATATCCCCAAGATACCACATACTCTAAGATAGGCGTTTTTTGGAATTCTTCATGAAAAACCAGGGGTCAGCCAGCAAGACACAGGTCCTCCAGACATAACCCCGTACTGGGAAACACACTGAGGGAGATATGGGAAAGCTCATATGAGAGGTTAGTCAGCGATGAGTGGTATGCATGTGTGCACCTTCATTCTAATTGTTGCATAGGGCATAACACTCCCATACGGTTATTGTTCAACTAGCCAAACAGGCTACATATTTGTGACATAGCTTGTAGCATGCACTCTCATCCAGATTGAGATAATATTCCCTGACCCGTATTCTGCGTTATGTTAACTGTCAGAAACTCTCATGTGGAGGCGGAGGCACATAGCTATCATAAAGGAAAACGGTGGGGGGGATGGACACAGATTGAAAGCAAACTCAGTATCTAGTAAAAGTTGTATGGTGGCTAGGATGGTATTGCATCTATGGAGACATACTTGCGGGCTTATGATATATTTAAACACATATAGGTAGCGTAATTACTGTAGTGCATTGATGTGTTGAGCCATTCCCAACTTAGTTCCCTGCATAAACTAGCACATGTGGGCAATGGAATGTTTAAGTAAATACACATTGAGACATGTCCTCCAAACCAATGCTGAATGAAGAAAGTCGTATATATAGAAGAGCTAAATATATATGTCTCTGAGGGTATCCTGAGAGCACAACAGACACAAGAGCATAGATAGGACCTCTAAATACACTTGAACTATTAACAAAGATGTAATAATACTGGCTTAAAGGTACAGATTGTCCCCCCACGTCACTTAAGGGACCATAATGGTCAGGAACCCATTATATTAATACTTCTCTCCAAGCTTGATATATTGAAGGAATCAGGCCTGATATGAGGGAGACAATTGTTAAATTCCAGAGATTCCCATCGAATTGCTTAGTAAAATTAGAATAAAGTTTTGCATCACACAGTCCAAATAAAGTTTAGTTGTGTGGGATAAAGAATCATAGACAATGGAACCTGATTCAGATTAATACCCCCCGCATTAAGGTTTCTGCAGGTACTATATATTGATAAGCTATTGGGGTTTCTGATAAGGGAATGAGTTAGTCAGGTATTTTTCTAGAGCAAAGCCCATTCCTTCCCTAACAAGATGTAAATAATCTGCAGCAAAAAAGCGGGAATGGAAAAAAAAAAATTACATACAGTAGCAGTAACTTTCCTAATAAGAGTTCCCCATAGTGAAGAACATAATCTACTGAGAACAAGGCATATAAAATTGAAAAACATGGTAACAATAAACAATACGGTCATAAAGCATAAGAGCATAATCAGGGTAAATAAGCAAATACAGTGTGGGAGTCCAAGTATCAGGCCTCAGGGCCGTCATAGCAAGCTGCAGCGGACATCTTAATATATCTATTTGGGAACCGCAGCAATATACACATAGAGAGTGTCTCGTCAACAGCAATCCCCTCAGACGACATCACATCCCCAGAGTTATAACCCATCACCTATCCAATGCCTGCCCAGGGTCCCTGGGAAGCGTGATGCCATAGTGCTCTGACTAGGAGAATCTGTAGAAACCGCCAGCTCTCACAGCCGTCCAGTCGGAACGAATGTGTACAGTCCAATCTCACAGGCATCATGAGAGCCGGGCGAGCCGGCGGCTGAGGGAGGTCTGCGTGGAGAGCTGTGAGGAGCGTGTCGCGCTGCAGTACCAAAATCTCTGTGACTATCATCGCGCAGTTCTCCTCCTCTTTGGGGTAAGTTGCTTGTGGCCGCAAATGGATGCTAGTTGAGAGAGACGGAATCCCCTGGCCTGTGGCGGTTGGCATCAGCGGAGGAGAGCGCACTTGAGGAACTACCAGGGCCATGTTGCACCGTGGTTCTTGCACCACCTTGCGCTCCACTTTGAGGCCGTCACTGTTTGTGTGCATGGCTTGTGACCTATATATAAGGGCATCCAGTCTCTTGCAAAGCTTTCTCCCATACTCTTCTAAGAGATCTTTGACAGCAGAGTACAATATCTGCGATTCCATAGTGGCTCTTGCTGTGACACACCTCAGGCGTTGACAGGTCCACAAGTTTAAAGAGCTGTTAGGTGGTTCAGAGTGCAGTGGGCAATATCCCAGCCGGGTGCAGTAACATGCCAAGATGGCGCCGCTTGGTGTCTCGGCCCAGTCCTAAACAGATTTCAGATCGGCGTAGGTCAAATAGTTATTAGGCACTCATCAGCATATCCAGGGCTGCTCTAGTATGATTAATCAGTAGTTCAGCATTTCTTTTTTTGGGGTATATTCACAGTTTTGGGCTTTCTTAGTTGTTTTACTAACAGAGCTCCCAGATCGTGCGACCAGCTCTGTTGCTGGCCAGCCCCGCCCCCCGGTCCTGTTCTTTTTAATATTTTTATAAATGACTTGGAGCAAGGATTAAATGACGACATCTCTATTTTTGCAGATGATACGAATTTAAGTAAGGTCATTAGGTCAGAGCAGGATGAACTTTCGTTACAAAAGGACCTGCAAAAATTAGAAATATGGGCAGGTAAATGGAAAACGAGATTTAATACGGGAAAATGCAAGGTTCTACATTTTGGAATTAAAAAAAATTAAGCAGGCAGCGTATTTAAATGGGACAAGACTTAGCCAAACACAGGAGGAAAGGGATTTGTGGGTAGTAATAGATAACAAGCTAAAGATGGGTGCACAATGCACTGCAGCGGCTTCAAAGGCTAATAAGATACTAGCATGTATTAAGAGGCATTGATTCAAGGGAGGAAAGCATAATGCTGTCATTATATAAAGCCCTGGTAAGACCTCACCTTGAGTATGGAGTGCAGTTCTAGGGACCGATGGCAAAAAAAGATATTGCAGAACTAGAAAAAGTTAAGAGAAGGGCCACAAAGCTAATAAGAGGATTGGAGAATTTAAGCTATGAGGAGATGCTAGCCAAACTGGGTTTGTTTTCTTTAGAAAAAAGGCGCTTGAGAGGTGACATGATTACTTTATATAAATATATTCAAGGCCCATATACAGAGATGGCAGAAGCTCTGTTTATTCCAATAAAATTGTTTGTGACAAAAGGTCACAATTTAAGGTTGGAGGAAAGGAGATTTAATCTCCTGCAACAGAAACGTTTTTTTCACTGTAAGAGCAATAAAATTGTGGAATTCATTACCAAAGGAGGTAGTGAATGCTAATACCCTAGATACATTTAAAAATTGTTTGGGTACATTTCGGTCTATAAACAAAATTCATACATATGATTGCTAGTATTAAATGGATCACCGTTTAGTGGGATTATTTAAGCTTAACTGGAGCTTTTTGTAATTATTTTAGATTTGTATAGGTTGAACTCAATGGACTTTGGTCTTTTTTTCAACCTCATCTACTATGTTACTTATACTATGGTGTGAATAAAAGGGCTACTCTTGGAGTAGGATCAAGATTCTTAGAACGTTGTCTTTTCTCCAGGAATGTCTGGAGAAAGGGTTGTCAGTCAGTTCTCTGAAAGGTCAGATTTCTGCATTATCTATTTTGTTTCACAAGCGTCTGGCGAATGTGCCAGATGTTCATTCTTTTTGTCAGGCCCTGGTCAGAATCAGGCCTGTGTTTAAACCTGTTGCTCCTCCTTGGAGCCTTAATCTTGTTCTTAAAGTTTTGCAGCAGCCTCTGTTTGAGCCAATGCATTCCATAGATATTAAGTTACTATCTTGTAAGGTTTTGTTTCTTATTGCTATCTCTTCTGCTCTGAGAGTTTCGGGACTCTCGGCTTTGTAGTGTGATTCGCCTTAACTTATCTTTCATGCTGATAAGGCAGTTCTTCGTACTAAATTGAGGTTTCTTCCTAAAGTGATTTAAGATATTTCAGGAAATTGTTGTTCCTTCTCTCTGTCCCAATCCTTCTTCTTATAAAGAATGTCTGTTGCACATCTTGGATGTTGTGCATGTTTTAAAATTCTACATACAGGCCAGTCATCTGCTCTGTTTGTTTGTTTCTCAGGAAAGCGTAAGGGTCAGAAGGCTACTTCTCTTTCCCTCTGGTTGAGAAGTATATTTAGTTTTGCTTATGAGACTGCTGGACAGCAGCCTCCTGAGAGAATTACAGCTCATTCCACTAGGGCTGTCTCCTCTTCTTAGGCTTTCAAAGATGAAGCTTCTGTGGAACAGCTTTGCAAGGCTGCAACTTGGTCTTCTCTGCATACTTTTTCCAAATTTGATACTTTTGCCTCGGCTGAGGCCTCTTTTGGGAGAAAGATTCTTCAAGCGGTGGTACCTTCTGTTTAGGTCTGCCTGTCTTGTTCTCCCTCCCTGATCATTCTGTGTCCTCTAGCTTGGGTATTGGTTCCCACTAGTAATTGAATGACATTGTGGACTCTCCATATCTTAGGAAAGAAAACAAAATTTATGCTTACCTGATAAATGTCTTTCTTTCCGGATATGGAGAGTTCACAACCCCACCCTTTTATTAAGACCGTTATTTTTGACTAAACCTCAGGCACCTCTACAAATTTGTGTTATTCTTTTTCCATTTCCCTTTGGTCGAATGACTGGGGATTATGGGTAGGGGAGTTACATTTAACAGCTTTGCCGTGGTGCTCTTTGCCTCCTCCTGCTGGCCAGGAGTGATATTCCCACTAGTAATTGAATGATGTTGTGGACTCTCCATATCGGGTAAGCATAAATTTTGTTATCTATCTTTTTAAACAATAAAAAGTTTGGAGTTGACTGTTTCTTTAAGGGAGTGAATATTAACTCATTTTTTTTTTAAACTATAAACTATTTTTACATTTTGTAAATTACTTTGTACTTTCCTATATGACACAATACTAGATATAATATACAGTCATCTTTACACGCACTTGCGATATGGCTATGCTAATATACAAGGTATCTATTTTCATTCAAGCAGTGCTGAACAATAGAAACACACCTTACATGAAGGCCAGCTTGATAATTGTACCAGTTGAGATAATGGGGGCCAGGCAGCAGTTGAAAGTGGTGAAGTACGTTCTGGCTAATATTGGCCTAGATTTGGAGTTTTGTCGGTAACGACCCGCGTAGCTAACGCCGGCTTTTTTCTGGCCGCACCATAAAAATAACTCTGGTATTGAGAGTCCACATAAAGGCTGCGTTAGGCTCCAAAAAAGGAGCGTAGAGCATTTTTAACGCAGCTTCAACTCTCGATACCAGAGTTGCTTACTCAAGCGGCCAGCCTCAAAAACGTGCTTGTGCACGATTCTCCCATAGAAAACAATGGGGCTGTTTGAGCTGAAAAAAAACCTAACACCTGCAAAAAAGCCGCGTTCAGCTCCTAACGCAGCCCCATTGTTTGCTATGGGGAAACACTTCCTACGTCTGCACCTAACACCCTAACATGTACCCCGAGTCTAAACACCCCTAACCTTACACTTATTAACCCCTAATCTGCCGCCCCCGCTATCGCTGACCCCTGCATATTATTATTAACCCCTAATCTGCCGCTCCGTAAACCGCCGCTACTTACATTATCCCTATGTACCCCTAATCTGCTGCCCTAACATTGCCGACCCCTATATTATATTTATTAACCCCTAATTTGCCCCCCACAACGTCGCCTACACTTATTAACCCCTAATCTGCCGAGCGGACCTGAGCGCTACTATAATAAAGTTATTAACCCCTAATCCGCCTCACTAACCCTATAATAAATAGTATTAACCCCTAATCTGCCCTCCCTAACATCGCCGACACCTAACTTCAATTATTAACCCCTAATCTGCCGACCGGAGCTCACCGCTATTCTAATAAATGTATTAACCCCTAAAGCTAAGTCTAACACTAACACCCCCCTAAGTTAAATATAATTTACATTTAACGAAATTAATTAACTCTTATTAAATAAATTATTCCTATTTAAAGCTAAATACTTACCTGTAAAATAAATCCTAATATAGCTACAATATAAATTATAATTACATTGTAGCTATTTTAGGATTAATATTTATTTTACAGGCAACTTTGTAATTATTTTAACCAGATACAATAGCTATTAAATAGTTAAGAACTATTTAATAGTTACCTAGTTAAAATAATTACAAAATTACCTGTCAAATAAATCCTAACCTAAGTTACAATTAAACCTAACACTATACTATCATTAAATTAATTAAATAAAATACCTACAATTACCTACAATTAAACACTACACTATCAATACATTAATTAAATACAATACCTACAAATAACTACAATGAAATAAACTAACTAAAGTACAAAAAATAAAAAAGAACTAAGTTACAAAAAATTAAAAAAATATCTACAAACATAAGAAAAATATTACAACAATTTTAAACTAATTACACCTACTCTAAGCCCCCTAATAAAACAACAAAGCCCCCCAAAATAAAAAATGCCCTACCCTATTCTAAATTACTAAAGTTAAAAGCTCTTTTACCTTACCAGCCCTGAACAGGGCCCTTTGCGGGGCATGCCCCAAGAAGTTCAGCTCTTTTGCCTGTAAAAAAAACATACAATACCCCCCCCCCCAACATTACAACCCACCACCCACATACCCCTAATCTAACCCAAACCCCCCTTAAATAAACCTAACACTAAGCCCCTGAAGATCTCCTACCTTGTCTTCACCATACCAGGTTCACCGATCGGTCCTGAAGAGCTCCTCCGATGTCCTGATCCAAGCCCAAGCGGGGGCTGAAGATGTCCACGATCCGGTAGAAGTCTTCATCCAAGCGGGGCAGAAGAGGTCTTCCATCCGATTGAAGTCTTCATCTAGGACGGCATCTTCTATCGACATCCATCTGGAACGAAGCGGCAGCATCCGGAAGACCTCCGACGCGGAACATCCATCCTGGCCAACGACTGAACGACGAATGACGGTTCCTTTAAATGACGTCATCCAAGATGGCGTCCCTCGAATTCCGATTGGCTGATAGGATTCTATCAGCCAATCGGAATTAAGGTAGGAATATTCTGATTGGCTGATGGAATCAGCCAATCAGAATCAAGTTCAATCCGATTGGCTGATCCAATCAGCCAATCAGATTGAGCTCGCATTCTATTGGCTGTTCCGATCAGCCAATAGAATGCAAGCTAAATCTGATTGGCTGATTCCATCAGCCAATCAGAATATTCCTACCTTAATTCCGATTGGCTGATAGAATCCTATCAGCCAATCGGAATTCGAGGGACGCCATCTTGGATGACGTCATTTAAAGGAACCGTCATTCGTCGTTCAGTCGTCGGCCAGGATGGATGTTCCGCGTCGGAGGTCTTCAGGATGCTGCCGCTCCGTTCCAGATGGATGTCGATAGAAGATGCCGCCTGGATGAAGACTTCAATCGGATGGAAGACCTCTTCTGCCCCGCTTGGATGAAGACTTCTACCGGATCATGGACATCTTCAGCCCCCCGCTTGGGCTTGGATCAGGACATCGGAGGAGCTCTTCAGGACCGATCGGTGAACCTGGTATGGTGAAGACAAGGTAGGAAGATCTTCAGGGGCTTAGTGTTAGGTTTATTTAAGGGGGGGTTGGGTTAGATTAGGGGTATGTAGGTGGTGGGTTGTAATGTTGGGGGGGGGTTATTGTATGGGTTTTTTTTTACAGGCAAAAGAGCTGAACTTCTTGGGGCATGCCCCGCAAAGGGCCCTGTTCAGGGCTGGTAAGGTAAAAGAGCTTTTAACTTTAGTAATTTAGGGTAGGGCATTTTTTATTTTGGGGGGCTTTGTTGTTTTATTAGGGGGCTTAGAGTAGGTGTAATTAGTTTAAAATTGTTGTAATATTTTTCTTATGTTTGTAGATATTTTTTTATTTTTTGTAACTTAGTTCTTTTTTATTTTTTGTACTTTAGTTAGTTTATTTCATTGTAGTTATTTGTAGGTATTGTATTTAATTAATGTATTGATAGTGTAGTGTTAGGTTTAATTGTAGGTAATTGTAGGTATTTTATTTAATTAATTTAATGATAGTATAGTGTTAGGTTTAATTGTAACTTAGGTTAGGATTTATTTGACAGGTAATTTTGTGATTATTTTAACTAGGTAACTATTAAATAGTTCTTAACTATTTAATAGCTATTGTACCTGGTTAAAATAATTACAAAGTTGCCTGTAAAATAAATATTAATCCTAAAATAGCTACAATGTAATTAAAATTTATATTGTAGCTATATTAGGATTTATTTTACAGGTAAGTATTTAGCTTTAAATAGGAATAATTTATTTAATAAGAGTTAATTAATTTCGTTAGATGTAAATTATATTTAATTTAGGGGGGGTGTTAGGGTTAGGGTTAGACTTAGCTTTAGGGGTTAATACATTTATTATAGTAGCGGCGAGCTCCGGTCGGCAGATTAGGGGTTAATAATTGAAATTAGGTGTCGGCGATGTTAGGGAGGGCAGATTAGGGGTTAATACTATTTATTATAGGGTTAGTGAGGCGGATTAGGGGTTAATAACTTTATTATAGTAGCGCTCAGGTCCGCTCGGCAGATTAGGGGTTAATAAGTGTAGGCAGGTGGAGGCGACGTTGTGGGGGGCAGATTAGGGGTAACTAAATATAATATAGGGGTCGGCGGTGTTAGGGGCAGCAGATTAGGGGTACATAAGGATAACGTAGGTGGCGGCGCTTTGCGGTCGGCAGATTAGGGGTTAATAAGTGTAGGTAGCTGGCGGCGACGTTGTGGGGGGCAGGTTAGGGGTTACTAAATATAATATAGGGGTCGGCGGTGTTAGGGGCAGCAGATTAGGGGTACATAAGGATAGCGTAGGTGGCGGTCGGCAGATTAGGGGTTAAAAAAATTTAATCGAGTGGCGGCGATGTGGGGGGACCTCGGTTTAGGGGTACATAGGTAGTTTATGGGTGTTAGTGTACTTTAGAGCACAGTAGTTAAGAGCTTTATAAACCGGCGTTAGCCCAGAAAGCTCTTAACTACTGACTTTTTTCCTGCGGCTGGATTTTTGTCGTTAGAATTCTAACGCTCACTTCAGACACGACTCTAAATACCGGAGTTAGAAAGATCCCATTGAAAAGATAGGATACGCAATTTACGTAAGGGGATCTGCGGTATGGAAAAGTTGCGGCTGAAAAGTGAGCGTTAGACCCTATTTTGAGTGACTCCAAATACTGGAGGTAGCCTAAAACCAGCGTTAGGAGCCTCTAACGCTGGTTTTCACGGCTAACGCCAAACTCCAAATCTAGGCCATTGTTTTTAAAGGGAAATTACTTCCATATAGGGTCAGTCAGCTGGTTATCTGATTTTTTTTTTTTTTTCCTCTGGACTTTCAGGGAAACTATACACGAAAATGTTAGTTTTCCCCCTTAATCTGTTCCAAATGACTTGTTATGCCTGCTGCAGAGGATTCATGGTATGGGGAAATGTGTTTTTTTTTATTTTAATGGGAAGTAGGTGATTTTGCTAATCACCTGTTCTTCTCAAGGACATGCTCATAAAAATTGACAGAGCCTGCAGGTACAGCAGACCTCCTAATGTAATTTATGTCTAAACATTGGTATTGAAATACTAATTTATAGCTGGGCACAACCAGCTATTTCAAATATTCAAATATCTGTTGTTCTCCTATTCCCCACTGGAAGAAATGAATTAGTGCTATTGGCTTCTGTTTACTTAGCTTTTCTACAAAGAACATGTTTTTTTTGTTAATTTTTTTCAATGTAGCTTGTGTTAACCGTGGCAAACAATTACTCGTTCAGGTTGGACGATTGGGAACATATTAAAGTGGAGACAATGTCCCTTTAATCTTTGAAACTGCTGACTATGGTTGGGTTTAGACTTTAGTGGACAAAGACTTGGGAAAACTTTTCATTCTTGGACACAGGAAGCACAATGTCTTAAATTGGGTTTGACTTGCTTTATATATCCTCTCAATTTAGGTGGCTAATAGCTATGGTGATAACTAGGGTCCTGCTGAAACGAGATGGTGCTTGTGCAGTATGGGTCGGAACAGACTAGGTTATAGACAGGAAGAGCAGCAGCAGTCCTAGACCACACCATTTGTGGGTGCAAAAATGTTAACCACAAAGCCAAATCTCAATAGTGCAGGGGATACTTATCAGGAAGTTTGTTTTCTACCACCTATCCCTTATTTTATTCTGCCTCCTTGATCTCTCTCATTGCTCTATATATAAAAGAGGGCACATTAAAATAAATGTGCCTGTGCTTAGAGGAAACCTTTTTTTATTATTATACATTTTTAAAGAAAAGCATTGTCCTCCAATAAAGAAGTGGGGGTTTATCAACCATTGAGCAATCAGATCCTACGTTGCAGATTCTGTTAGCTTCAGAATAAAATTAAACAGCTTGAGCTTGACCTTTTTCATTCAAAAATATTCTGTTTAGATTCATATGCATGATAAATGTTGTCTATCCCTTTAAGGGTTGCTACAGCACCTTCTGGAACAGCCATCGATGTTGAGTATAATTGTTATTAATGGAGTAATTTTAATTAATGAAGCAGTGATCTGTACCAGGCTTGGCCATACTCTCTTCTGGAAAGATGGTGTTTTTTTTTGTTTTTTGTTGTTATGTTTCAACTTTTAGGTTTGTGTAGAGCAGGGGGTGCCCAATAGGTAGATAGGGATCTATTAGGTGATCCTGAAGGTGGCGCTACTGGTAGATCACGGCAGATGTGATCAAAATGATGTGGTCAAGTTATGCGATCTCAACACTGGGGCGTGAGCAGAGTATGGTTGCTAGGGATACCGTTTTATCTACTGCAGTGTGTGGAAGGGTATTAAACAGTCTGATGGTCGGACATGAAAAGTGCTACAGGATTGGATCTTGAGGGACATTGATTTCAACCAATCAATGTAGATGATTTTTAAACGACAACACAATTGGCCTATCAAAAGCAAAGCATGGTTGAGTAAGTACTCTCCCAATGGATATGGCGGTATAGTATAGTAAGGAGGGTAAGCGTCAATAGAAAAAGTGTGATTGCTGTCTGGCAAATGAATGTCTTGACCAGGTAAGAAATGGTCTGCATGGCGTGCTATTGAAATTTATTTGTGTAAGCCTCACTGGGTCATATCAGGCCAAGCCTGTGGCGCAAAGTAAAGGGGGTCAGTGGCAGTAATTTGAATGCAGTGTTTTGTAACATGGCACAAGGGGTTACTCCTGTTAACCCGAATTAAAGTCTGTGCTACTTTTGTCATCAGGATTAATCTGTTGTATCTTTATGCTTTTGCACATCCATGTGTTGCTAAATCATGCAACCTTAAAGGGATATGAAACACACACTTTTTTTTTTCCATGATTCGGATATAGAACATGCAATTTTAAACAACTTTCTAATTTACTATTACTACTTTTTCTTCAACCTTTTGGTATCTTTATTTGAAAAAGCAGGAAAGTAAGCTTAGGAGTCGGCCCATTTTTAGTGGGTAGATCTTGTTGAGCTGGTCATTTGAAAAGTAGATCCCAACACAAAAAAGTGTGGGCACTCATGGTGTAGAGTCTAAGTCTGGAAGTGTTTCTGTCATGGGGTTCAGCATGAAAAGTCTAGAATTTGTGAGTTAGAAGAGTTAACAAGAGAAGAAACCAGATACACATCTTGAGAGAGGTTAGGGGGGACGTTATTTGGAAATAAAGAAAGGAATGTAGTGGTCAGTATAGTTTTATTACATTTAATATGTGTGCTCACATATAAGGAGAGGTAATGTATTCATTAAAGTATGTAATGCAGTCATCACTTGCTTATGGAAGGTGTATTTTAATTTATAGTGGTACAATAGTACTTGTAAACAGAGGATGAGATTACACTGCTACAGTATAAAAAATATGAGCTAGTTCTATGTGGGTGTTTTTTTAAATTTATTACAAGCTACTCTATTGGATAAAAACACTTTTCTATGGTACGTGTCTTTAACATACAATGTACAACAGTTTAGTGATGTGTTAAAGGGACAGTCTAGTCAAAATTAAACTTTCATGATTCAGATAGGGCATGCATTTTTAAACAGCTTTCCAATTTACTTCTATTATCTAATTTGCTCAATTCTTTAGATATCATTTGTTGAAGAAATAGCAATGTACATGTGTGAGCCAATCACATAAGGCCTTTATGTGCAGCAACCAATCAGCTATTGAGCATATCTAGATATGCTTTTCAGCAAGTGATATCAAGAGAATGAAGCAAATTAGATAATAGAAGTAAATTAGAAAGTTGTTTAAAATGACATGCTCTTTCTAAATCATGAAAGAAAAAAATTGGGTATCATGACCCTTTAAATATCATCTTACCACATAGAGCAGGGGTTTGCTAAGTCTTAGACAGTGGGCCTCCCCTCTAACAGCACCCCCCACATAATAGATTACTTTAAAAAAAAAAGGAAAACTGTAATTATTATTTTTAATTTTCTAGAGTTTACATCTGATCCAGGGTTCACACACAGCTCTCGAGCTGATTCTGCTCAACCAAAAGAGTTTACTCACATTTCAGTTTGCTCTTTGTTACTCCTGTTAAATTCAAGTTATTGATCAAGACTATAAAAGCAATGCAGTCTCTGAGTGATTTTTTTTTTACCTCCCAGCCTTTATTCCACCTACATCCCGCAACCAAGCGTAGGATAGCAAAGTGCTACTGCTCCTGTGCCTGGCCTTATATGCTCTAGCACCCCCCTGGGGGGCCCGCCTCACACTTTGAAAACCACTGACATAGTGCAATGTTTACCAACGTTTCCTGTAGAACTTTAGAAGTCTTCCAAAACACAAACGGATTAGGGAAAAAAAAAATACATTTTAATATACAGTGAGCAGAATATAACTCACAAAATCACCTGTCTATATCTAAAATTCTACACACAGTTTACCTGACACACACTTCAGTTTGTTAGGATATGATACATTTAATCATGGAATGCTTACATAGGTAATGTTTCATTATAACGTCTTGTGTCCTCTTTCACGTTGGCAGTTATTACTAGGGTAATATTTACAGAAATAAGGCAAGTCTGATACTTTATTATTGCACTGTTGCTTGCATAGAACTATGTGTTTAGCCAATGCAAATCGCTTAAACACATAGTTACAGTCAACCCTGTTGCAGCAACGCTTTACTAAATGTTTGGTGCGCTGACACGGCATATGTGTATAGCCACCAATCATCAGCTAGCTCCCAGTAGTTAATTGTAAATTTGATGATAGAGTATTTAAGAGACTTTTCAGTTTACTTCTATTTGAACCATGAAAGTTTTTAAATTTGAGTTTTGGTCCCTTTAAGGCACAAGAACAGTCAAGAACACAGGTTGAATAACGAGGTCCTCGAGCCTCTCAGAAGTATTGTTGTTAACTTGTTATTACATTATGTTACGCCATTACCACGTAAGGAGCTTGTTTACATATCTGAACATATTTTAAGAAGCCGCACACTAATATTAGAAATTCCACAAAGAATTCTTTCATCACACGCATGGAATGTTGACCCCCTCATTTGCTGATCATTTACACACACTGCTGCTCAGTTATTGCGTCTGTCAGATGTATTTAATAAAGTACAGATTATACCCAGCATTCATACACACTGCTCCTTTGTTAGATAATTTATAATCCGGTGTGGCTTCATCAAGTCATGGAATTTCTTTGTTGAACATTCAACTTTTCTGGCTTGTGATCTATATTTTTTTTCTTTCTTTCTGCCTATGCATCATTGTTACCTACAGATAATTTGTGCATTTGCAAAAGAAGCCGCAACAGTGCAGAGTTAGAATTAGCACAAAACTGTGTGAAATAATGTTTATTAGGCGATAAGCCTGCCCAGAGGGCAGTCTAAGTTTAAGAACTACAACCCCCCAAACCAGTGGCGTATTTATGTTTTGTGCTGCCCTAGGCACTCAATATTCTGCTGCCCCCCCCCAAAAAAATTGCCTTTTTTTCTCTCCTCACAATTAAAAAGAAAATGGGCTAGCAAAAAACTTGCATACAGGTGGGTTGAATTGCATGCATCTCATACCATTTTGTCCTTGAGAGAGAAGAGAAAAGTGGGGAGGGAGAAGAAAAAAGGGTGAGGGAAAGAATAGAGTGAAAGATGGGATCAAGGGAGGGAGTTGAGAGAGAGAGAGGGGAGGGAGTTGAGAGAGAGAAGGGAGGGAGTTGAGAGAGAAGGGAGGGAGTTGAGAGAAGGGAGGAATTTGAGAGAAGGGAGGGAGGGAGTTGAGAGAAGGGAGTGGAGGAAGGGAGTTGAGAGAAGGGAGGGAGGGAGTTGAGAGAAGGGAGTGGAGGAAGGGAGTTGAGAGAAAGAAGGGAGGGAGTTGAGAGAAAGAAGGGAGTGGAGGGAGGGAAAGAAGAATACACTTTGAAACAATCACTGCCCTTTACATGCAACAACAGTAATTACCATCATTCAAGTAATGAAACTTTTTAAGTGTACGTTTACTATTTACTCCGTGGGTTCATGAATGCAGAAAAAGCTAGCTATTAGAGTTTTTATGATTAGACATCACAAGCTGATCTAAGCAGTGCACAGACACATCCAGTCTGTTAGTTACAAAGACCTGCAATAAGCACTGCGCTCACAGACCCACCACAGCTGACAAGGGGAGGCAGCATATCGGCACAAGGTCTTCTTCTCCAGCCTCAACTTGGAAGCATATCCCGGGCAAGTTTCTCACCAAGAACGCTTCCACTGCAAAAATGCTGGCGGCTCTAAATGAAGCAACAGTTTTAAAGGAGCACTGCCTGTGAAGAGCAACCTTAATCAGCACACGTGCCTTGTCTTCTCTGTAAAAGTCTGCACTTTATCGCTCGCTGTACTGTGTGCTGGCTTTTAGAGAGAGGATAGGGCAGATGTGCTGCCCCTCCCAAATCTGCTGCCCTTGGCACCAGCCTTGTTGGCCTAGACCATAATATGCCCCTGCCCCAAGCTAAAGTTACAAAAAAAACCCAACTAAAATTACAGAAAAAAATAAACAAAGGTATCCAAAATAAAAATTGTAAAGCTAAACTAATACCCCTATAAAAATAAAAAAATCCTATCAGCCAATAGGAATTCAATGGACGTCATCTTGGATGACGTCACTTAAAGGAACATTCATTCGGGAAGAAGACTTTGTTTGAAGAGGATGCTCCGCGCCGGATGTCTTGAAGATGGACCCGCTCCACGCCGTCTGGATGAAGACTTCTGCCCATCTGGAGGACCACTTCTGCTGCTTGGGGATAAAGACTTCTCCCGGCTTCGTTGAGGACTTCTTGCCACTATCGCTGAGGACTTCTCCCGGCTTCGTTGAGGATGGATGTCCGGGTCTTCAAAACTTTAAAGTCGATCTTCGGGGGTTAGTGTTAGTTTTTTTAAGGGTTTATTGGGTGGGTTTTGTTTTAGATTAGGGTTTGGGCAATAGAAAAAGAGCAAATGGCCTTTTAAGAGCAATGCCCATCCAAATGCCCCTTTCAGGGCAATGGGGAGCTTAGTTTTTTTTAGTTAGGATTTTATTTGGGTAGTTGGTTGTGTGGGTGGTGGGTTTTACTGTTGGGGGGTGTTTGTATTTTTTTACAGGTAAAAGAGCGGTTTCTTTAGGACAATTGCCCCGCAAAAGGCCCTTTTAAGGGCTATTGGGTAGTTTTATTGTAGGCTAGGTTTTTTTTTGGGGGGGTTTATTTTGATAGGGCTATTAGATTAGGTGTAATTAAGTTTAAATATCTGATAATTTTTCTTCTACAACATACGATGAGTCCACGGATTTCATCCTTACTTGTGGGATATTAACCTCCTGCTGACAGGAAGTGGCAAAGAGCACCACAAGCAGAGCTGTATATATAGCTCCTCCCTTCCCTCCACCTCCAGTCATTCTCTTTGCCTGTGTTATTGATAGGAAGAAAGGTGAGGTGTTAGTTTAGATTCTTCAATCAAGTGTTTTTTATTTTAAATGGTGCCTGTGGGTACTATTTTTATTCTGGGCAGCTTCTGGAAGACCAATTGTGAGGAACTGGTGGAGTTTTACTTCACTATGTTTCCCCTTTTGGTGTTGCCTGGAGATGGATTTAGTGATTTCGCCTAAGGCCTTTTTTTCTTATCCACAGGACCTCTGGAGGAGATAGTGGACCTCTGGACACTGTGAGGAACGTCATGCTGTTATTCAGCATGGAGGTAGGTGCAATTTATTTTCAGGGGCTTGCGGCAGAACTCTGAATTATATTGCTCTATCAGTAGTGATTAACTCCCAGACAGGTAGTATGACCTAGAGCTCTGGGATATTTATACCCTGATAAAATTTTCTGGCTTCAAAGATATTTATCATTTTTCTGTGGGCTGTCAGCTATTGGGTATTTTATATGTTTTTATTTACTGTGGCTGACGCTGGGGATTTCACTTGGGCAAGTTGAAAAAGACTGGGTACTGTGTAAGTTGGATTATGGTGTTAACGCCTATGAAGGGCGGGGCTTCATTTGTGTTTTCTGTAGTGCCATTGCAGTGATACTTTAGACCGGTGTCGGTTCTCTTCTCCGGTGCAGCTGTTTACTTCGTGACTAGAGCAGCTATATCAGGGGATCACGAGTCCGGTTATCATCCGGAGCCAGGTAGGAGCCGCAGCAAAGCTGTGGCAGGGTGACTGGAGTTCTAACTCCTGTTTCTCTATAACGATCAATGTGAAAGTCATTGCAAGGCTATCCGTGTGACTTAAATTTTGTTATCTTTTTGTGGGATAAAAGACTTCATTTTTTTGCCAGAAAAATAAAGGTTTTTTATTCTTAAAGTCACAGTACACGCAGTAGAATTTTGACTCAAATTTATTTGGTATACAAATAAAGTTTTTATTAAAGACACAGTACACGTTTTTTTGTAATTTAAAGATTTTTTCATTTAAAGAGTACACTTTTGTTCAATAAAAGAAATCTGACTAAGTTGGTAACTTGCATTTGTTGTTATGGAAAACATGGGTCAGGATACATGTCGCATGTGTCTAGATGCCACTGTGGAACCACCTGTCACTCTTTGTGACAATTGTGTGGAGAAAGCAGTACAGGGTAAAGAGAAATTATTTTTGAAGGATGATTCTCTTTCCGCTGAGATTCAAGATTTGCTGCAATCTCCTCCCCATGCGTCACAGCGTTTAACACCAGCTCAAGCTGCGCCATCGGTGTCTGCTTCTTTTACTTTACAAAATATGGCTACAGTTATGTCTTCTACCCTTACAGAGGTTTTGTCCAAGTTACCAGGGTTACAAGGCAAGCATAGCAGATCAGAATCACAGGGTCTCCCTGTAGCTTCTGATGCTTTGATGGCTATCTCTGATTTACCCTCCCAGCCCTCTGAAGTGGAGGGTAAGTTGACTTTGTCTGAGGGGGAGCTGTCTGACTCAGGTAGTGCTTTACCCCAATCAGATTCGGACGTCATGTCCTTTAGATTTAAATTGGAACACCTCTGCTTATTGCTACGGGAGGTTTTATTGACTCTGGATGATTGTGACTCTATTGTGGTCCCTCCAGAAAAATTGTGTAAGATGGACAGATATCTGGAAGTCCCTACTTACTCACCTTTCCGGTTCCTAAGAGAATTTCTGAGATTGTCACCAAGGAGTGGGAAAGACCGGGTATCCCGTTCTCCCCTTCCTCTATGTTCAAAAAGATATACCCTATACCTGACACTGTGCGGGACTCTTGGCAGACAGTCCCTAAGGTGGAGGGTGTTATTTCTACTCTAGCTAAGTGTACATCTATACCGATTGAGGACAGTTGTGCTTTCAAAGATCCTATGGATAAAAAATTGAAGGGTCTGCTAAAGAAACTTTTTGTTCATCAGGGTTTCCTTTTACAACTGACGGCCTGCATTGTACCGGTTACAACTGCGGCTGCCATTTGGTTTGATGCCCTGGAAGAATCTCTAAAGACTGAGACTTCCTTAGAGGAAATAATGGATAGGATTAGGGCCTTAAAATTGGCTAATTCCTTTGTCACTGACGCCACTTTTCAGATCGCTAAGTTAGCGGGTAAGAATGCAGGTTTTACCATTTTAGCGCGCAGAGCCCTGTGGTTGAAGTCTTGGTCTGTGGATGTGTCATCTAAAACCAAGCTTTTGTCTATTCCTTTCAAGGGGAAGACTCTATTTGGTCCTGACTTGAAGGAGATTATTTCAGACATTACGGGAGGTAAGGGACATCTCTTACCTCAGGATAAAACACCGAAACAGAAAGGTAGACAGAGCAATTTTTGTTCCTTTCACAACTTTAAGGGAGTTCCTTCCTCATCCTCCACAAAACAGGAAGGGAATTTTGCTTAGGCCAAGTCCGTCTGGAAGACCCAACCAGGCTTGGAACAAGGGTAAATAACCCAAGAAGCCCGCTGCTGCTACCAAGACAGCATGAAGGGGCGGCCCCCGATCCGGGACCGGATCTAGTAGGCAGCACACTTTCTCTCTTTGCCCAGGCTTGGGCAAGAGATGTTCAGGATCCCTGGACACTGGAAATTGTGACCCACGGGTATCAACTTGAATTCAAAGGTTCCTCCCCAAGGGGAAGGTTCCTTCTTTCACGATTGTCTATAGACCAGATAAAAAGAGAGGCGTTCTTACGTTGTGTAAAAGACCTCTCTACTATGGGAGTAATTTGTCCCGTTCCCATACAGGAACTGGGGCGGGGGTTTTACTCAAATCTTTTCGTGGTTCCCAAAAAAGAGGGAACGTTCAGACCCATTTTAGATCTTAAAAGTCTTAACAAGTTTCTCAGAGTCCCTTCTTTCAAAATGGAGACTATTCAAACAATTTTGCCAATGATCCAGGAAGGTCAATTTATGACTACTGTGGACTTAAGTGATGCATACCTTCATATTCCTATCCACAAGGATCATCATTAGTACCTAAGGTTTGCCTTCCTGGACAAACATTTTCAGTTTGTGGTTCTGCCCTTCGGGTTGGCCACTGCTCCCAGGTTCTTTGCGAAGGTTCTAGGGTCCCTTCTGGCGGTTCTCAGGCCGCGGGGCATTGCAGTAGCACCTTATCTGGACGATATTCTGATCCAGGCGTCGACTTATCATCTGACAAGGTCTCATACAGACACGGTGTTGTCCTTTCTGAGAACTCACGGATGGAAGGTGAATCTAGAAAAAAGTTCACCAATTCCGCAGACAAGGGTTCCCATCTTGGGAACTCTAATAGATTCTATATCCATGAAGATTTTTCTGACGGAGGTCAGAAAATCAAAGATTCTAAATACATGCCGAGCCCTTCAGTCTAATCCTCGGCCATCAGTGGCTCCGTGCATGGAGGTAATCGGATTGATGGTGTCGGCAATGGATATCATTCCGTTTGCTCGATTTCATCTCAGACCACTGCAACTGTGCATGCTCGGACAGTGGAGTGGGGATTATGCAGATTTATCTCCTCAGATAAATCTGGACCAGGAACTCTCTTCTTTGGTGGTTGTCGCCGGATCATCTGTCCCAAGGGACGTGCTTCCACAGACCCTCGTGGGTGATAGTGACAACGGACGCCAGTCTATTAGGCTGGGGTGCAGTCTGGAATTCCCTGAAGGCTCAGGGTGTATGGACTCAGGTGGAGTCTCTACTTCCAATCAATATTCTGGAGTTGAGAGCAATATTCAATGCGTTTCAGGCGTGGCCTCAGTTGGCTTCGGCCAAATTTATCAGATTCCAGTCGGACAACATCACAACTGTGGCTTACATCAATCATCAAGGGGGAACGAGGAGTTCCTTAGCGATGAAAGAGGTATCCAATATAATTCGATGGACGGAGACCCACTCTTGTTATCTGTCAGCAATCTACATCCCAGGAGTGAACAACTGGGAAGCAGACTTTTTAAGCCGACAGGTTTTTCATCCGGGGGAGTGGGAACTCCATCCGGAGGTCTTTGCCTCACTGATCCTCCGCTGGGGCAGACCGGAATTGGATCTGATGGCGTCTCGACAGAATGCCAAGCTCCCAAGATACGGATCCAGGTCGAGGAATCCTCAGGCAGAACTAATAGATGCCTTGGCAGTGCCTTGGTCGTTCAACCTAGCTTATGTGTTTCCACCATTTCCTCTCCTTCCCCGGGTGATTGCTCGGATCAAGCAGGAGAGGGCTTCAGTAATTCTAATCGTGCCTGAGTGGCCACGCAGGATATGGTAGGCAGATCTAGTGGACATGTCCTCTCTGCCTTCATGGAAGCTCCCGATGAGACAGGACCTTCTCATTCAAGGTCCTTTTCAACATCCAAATCTAGTTTCTCTACAGCTGACTGCTTGGAGATTGAACGATTGATCTTATCTAAGCAGGGTTTTTCTGATGCGGTCATTGATACTTTGATTCAGGCACGTAAGCCTGTCACTAGAAGGATCTATCATAAAATATGGCGTAAATATCTTTTTTGGTGTAAATCCAAGGGCTACTCATGGAGTAAGGTTAGGATTCCCAGAACTCTGTCTTTTCTCCAGGAAGGATTGGAGAAAGGGCTGTTAGCAAGTTCCTTAAAGGGACAAATCTCCGCTTTGTCAATTTTGCTACATAAACGTTTGGCAGATGTTCCAGACGTCTTTTTGTCAGGCCTTAACCAGAATTAAGCCTGTGTTTAGACCAATTGCTCCACCCTGGAGTTTGAATCTAGTTCTTAATGTTCTTCAAGGGGTTCCGGTTGAACCCATGCATTCCATAGATATTAAGTTGTTATCTTGGAAGGTTTTGTTTTTGGTTGCTTTTTCTTCTGCTCGTAGAGTTTCTGAGCTTTCAGCATTACAATGCGATTCGCTTTATCTTATCTTCCATTCTGATAAGGTGGTTTTGCGTACCAAACCTGGTTTTCTTCCTAAGGTTGTTTCTAATAAAAATATTAATCAGGAAATTGTGGTTCCTTCGTTATGTCCTAACCCCTCTTCTAAGGAGCGTATGTTGCATAACCTGGATGTGGTCCGTGCTCTGAAGTTTTACTTGCAGGCGACTAAGGATTTCCGTCAATCATCTTCATTATTCATTGTTTTTTCTGGAAAGCGTAGAGGTCAAAAAGCTGCCGCTACCTCCCTTTCTTTTTGGCTGAAGAGTATCATCTATCTGGCGTATGAGACTGCTGGACAGCAGCCTCCTGAAAGAATTATAGCTCATTCCACCAGGGCTGTGGCTTCCTCATGGTCATTTAAAAATGATGCTTCTGTTGAACAGATTTGCAAGGCTGCAACTTGGTCCTCTCTTCATACTTTTTCCAAATTTGATACTTTTGCTTCTTCTGAGGCTGGTTTTGGGAGAAAGGTTCTTCAAGCAGTGGTGCCTTCCGTTTAGGTCCTTGTCTTGTCCCTCCCTTTCATCCGTGTCCTGTAGCTTTGGTATTGTATCCCACAAGTAAGGATGAAATCCGTGGACTCGTCGTTTCTTGTAGAAGAAAAGGAGATTTATTCTTACCTGATAAATTGATTTATTCTATGATACGACGAGTCCACGGCCCACCCTGTTATTTTTTAAGACAGGTGTATTTTTTATTTTAGTTAAACTTCAGTCACCTCTGCACCTTTGGCTTTTCCTTTCTCTTCCTAACTTAGGTCGAATGACTGGAGGTGGAGGGAAGGGAGGAGCTATATATACAGCTCTGCTGTGGTGCTCTTTGCCACTTCCTGTCAGCAGGGGGTTAATATCCCACAAGTAAGGATGAAATCCTTGGACTCGTCGTATCGTGGAAGAAATCAATTTATCAGGTAAGAATAAATTTCCTTTTTTTATTTTGTGTAATTTAGTGTTTGTTTTTTTGTAATTTAGGTAATTGTATTTAATTTATGTAATTGATTTAATTGTAGTGTACGGTTAGGTGTTAGTGTAAGACTGGTTAGGTTTTATTTTACAGGTAAATTTGTATTTATTTTAACTAGGTAGTTAGTAAATAGTTAATAACTATTTAGTAACTATTCTACCTAGTTAAAATAAATAAAAACTTGCCTGTGAAATAAAACCTTAGATAGCTACAATGTAACTATTAGTTATATTGTAGCTAGCTTAGGGTTTATTTTACAGGTAAGTATTTAGTTTTAAATATGAATAATTTAGGTAATGATATGAATTTTTATTTAGATTTATTTTAATTATATTTAAAGGGACAGTATACACAAGAATTTTTATTGTTTAAAAAGATAGATAATCCCTTTATTACCCATTCCCCAGTTTTGCATAACCAACAGTTATATTAAGTTACATTTTACCTCTGTTATTACCTTGTATCTAAGCCGCTGCAGACTGCCCCCTTATCTCAGTGCTTTTTACAGACATGCAGTTTAGCCAATCAGTGCAGACTCCTAAATAACTCCACAAGAGTGAGCATGTTATCTATATGACATACATGAACTAGTACTGTCTAACTGTGAAAAACTTTCAAAATGCTCTGAGCAAAGAGGCGGTTTTCAATAGTTTAGAAATCAGTTTGAGCCTACTTAGACTTACCTTGGTGGTATTTTTGAAAAGCTAACAAAGCAAATTTGATGATAAAAGTAAATTGGAAGTTTGTTTAAAATTGAATGCCCTATCTGAATCATGAATGTTTTATTTTGATTAGACTGTCCCTTTAAGTTAGGGTATGTTAGGGTTAGGGTTATACTTAGGTTTAGGGGTTAATAACTTTAGTATAGTGGTTGCGGCGATGTTAGGGACAGCAGATTAGGGGTTAATATTTAACTAGTGTTTGCGAGGCGGGAGTGCGGCGGTTTAGGGGTTAATATGTTTATTATAGTGGCGGCGATGTCAGGAGCGGCAGATTAGGGGTAAATTTTATTTTAGTGTTTGCGATGCGGGAGGGCCTCGGTTTAGGGGTTAATAGGCAGTTTATGGGTGTTAGTGTACTTTTTAGCACTTTAGTTATGAGTTTTATGTTACAGCTTTGTAGCGTAAAACTCATAACTACTGACTTTAGAATGCGTTACAAATCTTGCGGGATAGGCTGTACCGCTCACTTTTTGGCCTCCCAGAAAAATCGGCGCTATGGAAGTCCTATTGAAAAAAGACTTTACGCAAAGTGGTGCCCCTAAACCTGCAAGACTCGTAATATCAGTGGTAGTGAAAAAGCAGCGTTATGAGCCTTAACGCTGCTTTTTTACTCATACCGCAAAACTCGTAATCTAGCCGTAAGTTTTTATTAAAATAATTATTGTAAATACTAAGCAATATTGAAATAAACTAAATTAATAAGCATACATTGTTACAATGATTTCATTATCAGGCTAGAACTAATGTAAACTGTCACTTAATTATTTTATTTGCAGAAGCTTGAGTGTGTGTTAGAGAAACAGAAACATTTGGGGCGCGGTCCGATATACGGCGCAAGCATGGGAACCTGCTTCGCCCATAATCTCACCTTGCACATCGGGGTATTACATATACGGCGCCGGCATTTCCTAAATGGCGTAAGTCTGATAAACTAGCGATGTCCAGAAATAAGCACAAGTACACATTTCTGGAGTCACCAGTTACTTACGCCACTTTAGAAACTGCCGGCACCTAAAAAAAGTAAAGAAAATAACAAATCTCCCGTAAAAGTCTGACATACCTCCCAAAAATAAGCCTGACACGTAAAACGCCTATTTATACTTAGTTGATTTTTATTTTTTAAGTAGTGTTAGTTTTATTTACATTTAATAGTAACGTTAGTATTTTGTAAATTAGGTAAGTTTAGTTAATTTAGGGGATGTTAGGTTAGGGGGGTTAGGTTAGGTTTATTGCGTTGTGGGCTATGGCGGTTTAGGGGTTAATAGACTTTTAGTTATTGTGGTGGGGGATTGCGGTTGACAGGTAGATAGACATTGCGCATGCGTTAGGTGTTAGTTTATTTTTGCAGGCATTTTCGGGAGTTACGGTGCTTTTTTAGTCAGTGCAAGGGTTGCTGCGCCTGCAATTTGTGGCGAGATAAAAATGGAGTAGATTTCTCCAACATAGGTGTGTCCGGTCCACGGCGTCATCCTTACTTGTGGGATATTCTCTTCCCCAACAGGAAATGGCAAAGAGCCCAGCAAAGCTGGTCACATGATCCCTCCTAGGCTCCGCCTACCCCAGTCATTCTCTTTGCCGTTGTACAGGCAACATCTCCACGGAGATGGCTTAGAGTTTTTTAGTGTTTAACTGTAGTTTTTATTATTCAATCAAGAGTTTGTTATTTTAAAATAGTGCTGGTATGTACTATTTACTCTGAAACAGAAAAGAGATGAAGATTTCTGTTTGTAAGAGGAAAATGATTTTAGCAACCGTTACTAAAATCGATGGCTGTTCCACACAGGACTGTTGAGAGGAATTAACTTCAGTTGAGGGAACAGTGAGCAGAATTTTACTGCTTGAGGTATGACACATTCTAACAAGACGATGTAATGCTGGAAGCTGTCATTTTCCCTATGGGATCCGGTAAGCCATTTTTATTACAGACTATAAATAAGGGCTTCACAAGGGCTTTTTGAGACTGTAGACATTTTCTGGGCTAAATCGATTCATATATAAACATATTTAGCCTTGAGGAATCATTTTAATCTGGGTATTTTGTAAAATAATATCGGCAGGCACTGTTTTGGACACCTTATTCTCTAGGGGCTTTCCCTAATCATAGGCAGAGTCTCATTTTCGCGCCGGTATTGCGCACTTGTTTTTGAGAAGCATGACATGCAGTCGCATGTGTGAGGAGCTCTGATACATAGAAAAGACTTTCTGAAGGCGTCATTTGGTATCGTATTCCCCTTTGGGCTTGGTTGGGTCTCAGCAAAGCAGATACCAGGGACTGTAAAGGGGTTAAAGATAAAAACGGCTCCGGTTCCGTTATTTTAAGGGTTAAAGCTTCCAAAATTGGTGTGCAATACTTTTAAGGCTTTAAGACACTGTGGTGAAATTTTGGTGAATTTTGAACAATTCCTTCATACTTTTTCGCAATTGCAGTAATAAAGTGTGTTCAGTTTAAAATTTAAAGTGACAGTAACGGTTTTATTTTAAAACGTTTTTTGTACTTTGTTATCAAGTTTATGCCTGTTTAACATGTCTGAACTACCAGATAGACTGTGTTCTGAATGTGGGGAAGCCAAGATTCCTTCTCATTTAAATAGATGTGATTTATGTGACACAAAATTTAGAGAAAATGATGCCCAAGATGATTCCTCAAGTGAGGGGTGTAAGCATGGTACTGCATCATCCCCTCCTTCGTCTACACCAGTCTTGCCCACTCAGGAGGCCCCTAGTACATCTAGCGCGCCAATACTCCTTACTATGCAACAATTAACGGCTGTAATGGATAATTCTATCAAAAACATTTTAGCCAAAATGCCCACTTATCAGCGTAAGCGCGACTGCTCTGTTTTAGATAATACTGAAGAGCATGAGGACGCTGATGATATTGTTTCTGAAGGGCCCCTACACCAGTCTGAGGGGGCCAGGGAGGTTTTGTCTGAGGGAGAAATTTCAGATTCAGGGAAAATTTCTCAACAAGCTGAACCTGATGTGATTACATTTAAATTTAAGTTGGAACATCTCCGCGCTCTGCTCAAGGAGGTGTTATCCACTCTGGATGATTGTGAGAATTTGATCATCCCAGAGAAACTATGTAAAATGGACAAGTTCCTAGAGGTCCCGGGGCCCCCAGATGCTTTTCCTATACCCAAGCGGGTGGCGGACATTGTAAATAAAGAATGGGAAAGGCCCGGTATACCTTTCGTACCTCCCCCCATATTTAAAAAATTGTTTCCTATGGTCGACCCCAGAAAGGACTTATGGCAGACAGTCCCCAAGGTCGAGGGGGCGGTTTCTACTTTAAACAAACGCACCACTATACCCATAGAAGATAGTTGTGCTTTCAAAGATCCTATGGATAAAAAATTAGAAGGTTTGCTTAAAAAGATGTTTGTTCAGCAAGGTTACCTTCTACAACCAATTTCATGCATTGTCCCTGTCACTACAGCCGCGTGTTTCTGGTTCGATGAGCTAGAAAAGGCGATCACTAGTGATTCTCCTCCTTATGAGGAGATTATGGACAGAATCCGTGCTCTCAAATTGGCTAATTCTTTCACCCTAGACGCCACTTTGCAATTGGCTAGGTTAGCGGCGAAAAATTCTGGGTTTGCTATTGTGGCGCGCAGAGCGCTTTGGTTGAAATCTTGGTCAGCGGATGCGTCTTCCAAGAACAAATTGCTTAACATTCCTTTCAAGGGGAAAACGCTGTTTGGCCCTGACTTGAAAGAGATTATCTCTGATATCACTGGGGGTAAGGGCCACGCCCTTCCTCAGGATAGGTCTTTCAAGGCCAAAAATAAACCTAATTTTCGTCCCTTTCGTAGAATCGGACCAGCCCCAAGTGCTACGTCCTCTAAGCAAGAGGGTAATACTTCTCAAGCCAAGCCAGCCTGGAGACCAATGCAAGGCTGGAACAAGGGAAAGCAGGCCAAGAAACCTGCCACTGCTACCAAGACAGCATGAAATGTTGGCCCCCGATCCGGGACCGGATCTGGTGGGGGGCAGACTCTCTCTCTTCGCTCAGGCTTGGGCAAGAGATGTTCTGGATCCTTGGGCACTAGAAATAGTCTCCCAAGGTTATCTTCTGGAATTCAAGGGGCTCCCCCCAAGGGGGAGGTTCCACAGGTCTCAATTGTCTTCAGACCACATAAAAAAACAGGCATTCTTACATTGTGTAGAAGACCTGTTAAAAATGGGAGTAATTCATCCTGTTCCATTAGGGGAACAAGGGATGGGGTTCTACTCCAATCTGTTCGTAGTTCCCAAAAAAGAGGGAACGTTCAGACCAATCTTAGATCTCAAGATCCTAAACAAGTTTCTCAAGGTTCCATCGTTCAAAATGGAAACCATTCGAACAATTCTTCCTTCCATCCAGGAAGGTCAATTCATGACCACGGTGGATTTAAAGGATGCGTATCTACATATTCCTATCCACAAGGAACATCATCGGTTCCTAAGGTTCGCATTCCTGGACAAGCATTTCCAGTTCGTGGCACTTCCTTTCGGATTAGCCACTGCTCCAAGGATTTTCACAAAGGTACTAGGGTCCCTTCTAGCGGTGCTAAGACCAAGGGGCATTGCAGTAGTACCTTACTTGGACGACATTCTGATTCAAGCGTCGTCCCTTCCTCAAGCAAAGGCTCACACGGACATAGTCCTGGCCTTTCTCAGATCTCACGGATGGAAAGTGAACGTAGAAAAGAGTTCTCTATCTCCGTCAACAAGGGTTCCCTTCTTGGGAACAATAATAGACTCCTTAGAAATGAGGATTTTTCTGACAGAGGCCAGAAAAACAAAACTTCTAAACTCTTGTCAAACACTTCATTCCGTTCCTCTTCCTTCCATAGCGCAGTGCATGGAAGTAATAGGTTTGATGGTAGCGGCAATGGACATAGTTCCTTTTGCGCGCATTCATCTAAGACCATTACAACTGTGCATGCTCAGTCAGTGGAATGGGGACTATACAGACTTGTCTCCGACGATACAAGTAAATCAGAGGACCAGAGATTCACTCCGTTGGTGGCTGTCTCTGGACAACCTGTCACAAGGGATGAACTTCCGCAGGCCAGAGTGGGTCATTGTCACGACCGACGCCAGTCTGATGGGCTGGGGAGCGGTCTGGGGACCCCTGAAAGCTCAGGGTCTTTGGTCTCGGGAAGAATCTCTTCTACCGATAAATATTCTGGAACTGAGAGCGATACTCAATGCTCTCAAGGCTTGGCCTCAGCTAGCAAAGGCCAAGTTCATACGGTTTCAATCAGACAACATGACGACTGTTGCGTACATCAACCATCAGGGGGGAACAAGGAGTTCCCTGGCGATGGAAGAAGTGACCAAAATCATTCAATGGGCGGAGACTCACTCCTGCCACCTGTCTGCAATCCACATCCCAGGAGTGGAAAATTGGGAAGCGGATTTTCTGAGTCGTCAGACATTACATCCGGGGGAGTGGGAACTCCATCCGGAAATCTTTGCCCAAATTACTCAACTGTGGGGCATTCCAGACATGGATCTGATGGCCTCTCGTCAGAACTTCAAGGTTTCTTGCTACGGGTCCAGATCCAGGGATCCCAAGGCGACTCTAGTAGATGCACTAGTAGCACCTTGGACCTTCAAACTAGCTTATGTATTCCCGCCGTTTCCTCTCATCCCCAGGCTGGTAGCCAGGATCAATCAGGAGAGGGCATCGGTGATCTTGATAGCTCCTGCGTGGCCACGCAGGACTTGGTATGCAGATCTGGTGAATATGTCATCGGCTCCACCATGGAAGCTACCTTTGAGACGAGACCTTCTTGTTCAAGGTCCGTTCGAACATCCGAATCTGGTCTCACTCCAACTGACTGCTTGGAGATTGAACGCTTGATCTTATCAAAACGAGGGTTCTCAGATTCTGTTATTGATACTCTTGTTCAGGCCAGAAAGCCTGTAACTAGAAAAATTTACCACAAAATATGGAAAAAATATATCTGTTGGTGTGAATCTAAAGGATTCCCTTGGGACAAGGTAAAAATTCCTAAGATTCTATCCTTTCTTCAAGAAGGATTGGAGAAAGGATTATCTGCAAGTTCCTTGAAGGGACAGATTTCTGCCTTGTCTGTGTTACTTCACAAAAAGCTGGCAGCTGTGCCAGATGTTCAAGCCTTTGTTCAGGCTCTGGTTAGAATCAAGCCTGTTTACAAACCTTTGACTCCTCCTTGGAGTCTCAACTTAGTTCTTTCAGTTCTTCAGGGGGTTCCGTTTGAACCCTTACATTCCGTTGATATTAAGTTATTATCTTGGAAAGTTTTGTTTTTGGTTGCAATTTCTTCTGCTAGAAGAGTTTCAGAATTATCTGCTCTGCAGTGTTCTCCTCCTTATCTGGTGTTCCATGCAGATAAGGTGGTTTTACGTACTAAACCTGGTTTTCTTCCGAAAGTTGTTTCTAACAAAAACATTAACCAGGAGATAGTCGTGCCTTCTTTGTGTCCGAATCCAGTTTCAAAGAAGGAACGTTTGTTGCACAATTTGGATGTTGTTCGCGCTCTAAAATTCTATTTAGATGCTACAAAGGATTTTAGACAAACATCTTCCTTGTTTGTTGTTTATTCTGGTAAAAGGAGAGGTCAAAAAGCAACTTCTACCTCTCTCTCTTTTTGGATTAAAAGCATCATCAGATTGGCTTATGAGACTGCCGGACGGCAGCCTCCTGAAAGAATCACAGCTCATTCCACTAGGGCTGTGGCTTCCACATGGGCCTTCAAGAACGAGGCTTCTGTTGATCAGATATGTCGGGCAGCGACTTGGTCTTCACTGCACACTTTTACCAAATTTTACAAGTTTGATACTTTTGCTTCTTCTGAGGCTATTTTTGGGAGAAAGGTTTTGCAAGCCGTGGTGCCTTCCATTTAGGTGACCTGATTTGCTCCCTCCCTTCATCCGTGTCCTAAAGCTTTGGTATTGGTTCCCACAAGTAAGGATGACGCCGTGGACCGGACACACCTATGTTGGAGAAAACAGAATTTATGTTTACCTGATAAATTACTTTCTCCAACGGTGTGTCCGGTCCACGGCCCGCCCTGGTTTTTTAATCAGGTCTGATAATTTATTTTCTTTAACTACAGTCACCACGGTATCATATGGTTTCTCCTATGCAAATATTCCTCCTTTACGTCGGTCGAATGACTGGGGTAGGCGGAGCCTAGGAGGGATCATGTGACCAGCTTTGCTGGGCTCTTTGCCATTTCCTGTTGGGGAAGAGAATATCCCACAAGTAAGGATGACGCCGTGGACCGGACACACCGTTGGAGAAAGTAATTTATCAGGTAAACATAAATTCTGTTTTTCGGAATTCTGCGCGCGTAAGTCCTTACGCTGTATATTGGATACCAAATTGCGCGTCTGTTCTATGGTTAAAAAAAATATGGATGAAGGCTCAAATATACGCGCGTCACTTGTATGCTACGGCGTGTATGTAATACCAAAATCGCGTAAAAAAATTGGGTTCAGTGTCCCTTTAATCAGATAGAAAAAAAGATCAAAAAAATAAATTCAATTTTTTTTGCACAATTTTAGTTGCAGTAGATCATCAGATTAAAGCAGCTGGTGCTGTGCAACTGACCAACTAATCGCTGACCACCTAATTGATAATGAGATTTGTTGACAACTATTTTTATGATCAAACTTACCGATTAGTTGTTGCAGCCCTAGTGTGTATTTTATGAAAAACTTAACTCCACTCAAACTGATATGGTCAGGTTCACATAAATGATTGGCTAACACTAATAACAGATTAATTAACACTTTTAATGAGCTAAGCAGTCAGAATCTTTTTTCCCTTGGAAGATGGCACTCGTCACTAATCTATAATAGATAAATATGTATTTTTTTAAATATGTTCTAAAAAATAAGTCACTATCTCTATTTGACCATCAACCAAGGTTGAACCCCACTAATGTTTATAGACTAATAGACTTACTGGAATCATGCAGCTTTGTTTGGGACCTTGAATATATACTGTAATAGTAACTAAACATCAATTATTTTGTTTAACTACAAAAACTTCAATGTCAGCAATTCTATATTGACAAGCAACATTAGTTAAAGGGATAGGAAAGTCAAAATTAAACGTGCATGATTCCAAAAGAACAAGTCATTTTAAGACACTTTTAGAATCACTTCTAGTTTCAAATGTGCTTTGTTCTCTTGGTATCCCTTGTTGAAAAATAATACACATATCCTACACTAGTGGGAGCTAGCTGCTGACTGGTGCCTGCACACATTTTTCTCTGGTGATTGGCTAACTAGATGTGTTCAGCTAGCTGCCCGTAGTGCAATGCTGTTCCTTCAGTAAAGGATAACGAGATAATGAAGCAAATTTGATAATGGCAGTAAATTGGAAAGTTGTTCAAAATTGTATGTTTTATCCAAATCATGAAAAAAAATGTTGGGGTTTCCTGTCCCTTTAATAGCTACATATCAATATTGATTACTTATATATTCAGGTAAACATACACATATATATTATTAAATACACAAGATTAATTTTACATCACATAATCTAGCACAGACGTGATTAATATGCAATATCAGAATGGTGAATGTTTTCTGGCGGTTGTCCTGACATATTTAAAAGATCATTATAGTTGAAAAATGATATGCTGTAATTCGTTAAAAGCATGTGATTTTAATTAAGACTCATGACCATGTACCTCTACGGGCTAGATTTATCAAAAGTTCCGGCTGCAGTCTCGTTTGAACGAAATTGCAGCCACGTGTTAAGAAGCAATGGTCATCAGACTGCTGCTTCTTAACCCACTTCGCCACCTGTTATGTGGTGTATCTCCATCATGGACTTTTCTGACTGGATTAGTGTGAAATTATAAATATGGGGACCCAATGCCGGGTGGACAGGGGTGAAGCTGTACGCTTCTGTCTGCCAAACTTTGACAAATCTCGCCCTTTTTCTTTAACCCTTACAATGTAGAATTACCACTGAGTACCCACAGAGCACTATGTGTACTGAGTGGAAACTGCCTCTTAACCAATCAGCAGCACTAGTCACATGACCCAACTGTGTAACAAGTGCTGCTGATTAGATCAGCATCAGTTTCCACTTAGGACCAGCAGTGCAATGTGGGTCCCTAATGTTACTTCTATGTGTTTAACCACTTTGTGAGGGTTAATCACATAGCAACCCTGTACCTCTAGTCTTAAAATGACATGCTCTGATTAATTAGAGCATGTTGTTGTTGTGTTTGTTTTTTTTTTTTTTTTTTTTTACTATAATTGCCCTTAAGTGGTGTATTTTTTTTTAAGGTAATTGTATAATCAACAATATGACGACACTGGTCTGCTCTTTTTAAATAAGAGCAGCCTAATTAATTTAACTAGTTCAATGTGACCTGCATTGTTCTTCCAACATTAGTCATTTTTACTAGAACTGGGGCCACCAGCACTTATGATAATAGTAAACTATATGATCACACCTTTTGAATCATCTCTTGTAATTTTTTACTAATTTAGTGTTTTGTCCACATACTACAGTTAAAGCTTGTGTGCAAATTTCTTATTAATAAGCCATGACTTATTGTTATTCCAGGAGAGTACGGATATTGTGGGATTTACACTTGGGATCATAGCTGTCTTTGTTGCCTGGACAGTCCGGGTACCTGTCATCACAAAAGTGGTAAGAACAAAACAGTCATATTGGAATTGATTCTCATCCATCTTCCTGCGAGTCTATAACAGCCACTGAGCACAATTGTTCAAATGGTTTTATATGTTAAGTGTAATTTATTATCCAAATAGTTTCCCCTCCCCCATAAACCTCTTCTGTGGACCACCAACTCCAGCACTTGTTATTGCCCTCCTGGGGGTAATGCACAGGAGCAGCATTTGGAAGGCAGTAAGACAGTTGGGTCTTCAGTGAGCTCAGGGAAGCACAGGGCGGGGGAGAGATTACTACAACAAGGCACAGTGTAAATGCTTAATAATAAAAAAAGCAAAAACAGACATCTATCACAGTGCTTAAAACAAAGGCACCTCTGCCTCCTGTGCTTTCCACTGCCCTCAAGAAGCACAAACCTGTGACTCTTAGATGTATCAGATGGAACGATAGTGCTCGTAGCCAAACTGGAGCTTATACATCTGAAATGTACCGGGGTGTGCTTCATATGGTTGTATACATGGGCAAATAGAGGTCATCTAAAATATATAGATGTAGATCCGAATTTATAGCATTGCACAGACATTTTATTCATTTGTGTTTTGCAAAATGTTATTATATATGTTTTGATATTTATAAATAGTCTGTTTTACTAACACTTAAAGGGAAATTATAGTAAAAATAAATAAATAAAAAAATGACATGCTCTAGTTTAACCCTTTAGAGTATGTAACGTTAATACAATTGACCCTAAACTAAAGTGTGTTTTAAACCCTACAGTAGAAATACTGCTCTGGACTCGTAGAGCAGTTCTGGTTCCTAGCGGAAAACGCTGCTGAGCCACATATGAGTTGTACAACTAGCACTGCTGATTGGATTTGCTTTATTTTCTGTTCGGGACCAGCAGTGCTCTCTGAGTCCTGAGCGGTATTTCTACTGTGTGTTTAACCCCTTTGTGAGGGTTAAACAGACAGTAGTCTAGGGTCAATAGTCTTAAAGGGATAGTCTAGTCAAAATGAAACTCTCATGATTCAGATAGAGCATGCAATTTTAAGCAACTTTTTTAATTTACTCCTATTATCAATTTTTCTTTATTCTCTTGGTATCTTTATTTGAATGTAAGCGTTAATGCCGGCACATATTTGGTTCAGCACCTGGGTAGCGCTTGCTGGTTGGTGGCTACATTTAGACACCAATCGGAAATCGTTACCCAGGTGATGAACCAAAATGGGCCGGTTCCTAAGCTTTACATTCCTGTCTTTTCAAATAAGTATACCAAGAGAACAAAGAAAAAATGATAATAGGAGTAAATTAGAAAGTTGCTTAAACTTGCATATGCTATCGGAATCATGAAAGTTTAAAGGTGCACTGAACCCAAATGTTTTCTTTCATGATTCAGATAGAGCATGCAATTTTAAGCAACTTTCTAATTTACTCCTATTATCAATTTTTCTTCGTTCTCTTGCTATCTTTATTTAAAATATTAGGTATCTAAGCTATTTGTTTGGTTCAGAATCCTGGAAAGCACTTGTTCATTGGTGGATGAATTTATCCACTAATCAGCAAGAACAACCCAGGTTGTTCACCAAAAATGGGCTGGCACCTAAACTTACATTCTTGCATTTAAAATAAAGATACCAAGAGAATGAAGAAAATTTGATAATAGGAGTAAATTAGAAAGTTGCTTAAAATTGCATGCTCTATCTGAATCACGAAAGAAAACATTTGGGTTCAGTGTCCCTTTAATTTCCATATAAAGGTAAGGAGAGTCCACGGCTTCATTCATTTCTAGTGGAAATTAAGAACCTGGCCACTAGGAGGAGGCAAAGACACCCCAGCCAAAGGCTTAAATACCTCACCCACTCCCCTCATCCCCCAGTCATTCTTTGCCTTTCGTCACAGGAGGTGACAGAGAGGACCGGATGTCTCTTATGAGGGGTTCTACCCTAAGCTATGGGACAGGAGTTTAAGTAGCCCTTTAAGCTTCTCAACTTGAGGGCCTGGGTGAACGTTAGAGTCCGGAGATGCAGGTGGAGCTTCCCTTTGTGACACCATCCTGACTCTTATTAACAACTCCTTTAGCAATCGACGTTGACAAGTTTCGCAGATTGCTTCTTCTCTCAAGTCCATGTCAAGAGCGCAGCTACTACTTGTCACACTTGAAGTGCCGTGTTCCTGTTCCACGGTGTAGATTCTGGTAAGATCGTTTCATTTTTACATAATAACACAGAAGCAAGGCCACAGTGTGGCGCCTTTTATCTTTATAGAATCAAGGGGTAATATTCCTATGAGGGGATTATTGAGCAGGGGGGTATGTACATGATAAGTTTATTATGGGATTGCTGCATTATGTGCTAGGACGCAGCTCTGGCATTTTGTGGAACTGACAGGTTCTCTTCCGGGAGATTTGTGCTGTCTTTCTTTTATTGGCGCGTTTCTCATCGGCAGGGGTGGTCCTGCGTAGTCATCCTTGTGACCAGGTGGGGCCTCTTTACTTCCGGTCTAATCTGCGACGGAGGAGACAAAACGGTTTCTGAGTCCGGTTCATAGGAGGTGGTGAGTGCCCCGGCCATTGGTGGTTATAAAGGTGCCTGTTCTAGTCTTTTTTTCTAAAAAGCTATGGAGGATTCTGACGCGTTAGACGGTACTCCCTCTTTAGCTAAGTCTTATACCTGTGTTTATTGTGAGGTTTTGGTAGATCAGCCTGCGCAACTGTGTCCCACATGCCTTGAGAAGGCTACGACTTCCAAACATAAGAGAATGTCTAGCAATACTGAGCCGTCCACCTCTGAGGGGTCTCCGTTCCTCATTGGCATCCCCTATACCACATGCAGCACCCCAGGGTCCAACTGTTAGCCCTTTGGGGGAAATTGCTTGGCCGCCGGATTTTGCAGACAAGCTTGAAACGGCAGTCGCTAAGGTGATCCATGCTTTGCCGCGTTCTGCTAAGCGCAAGCGTAGAGCTTTTCATAGCGGCCCGACCCAGGAGTTGCCTGTCGGACGCCCCAGTGGGGTGGTACGATGACGAGGCCCAATCCGACGCGTCGGAAGAGCCCCTTTCGGGGTCGGAGTCCGCGTCATCTAAACCTCCGGCAGCGGAGGAACCCGGTTTTCGGTTTAAAATGGAGAACTTGCGTTTTTTGTTAAAGCAAGTGCTGACTTCCTTAGAGGTTCTGGAATCCAAACTACCAGAGGAGCCTCCATTCCTAAGTTGGATAAGGTTTACGAGGACAGGTTGGTTCCCCAGACCTTCGCGGTTCCTGTCAAGATGCGAACATTATTAAGAATGAGTGGTAGCGATTAGGTTCTTCCTTTTCTCCTTCTCAATTTAAAAAGCTTTTCCCCGTCCCGAAGGCCCAGCTAGAGTTGTGGGGGACCATACCCAAGGTGGATGGGGCCATCTCTACGTTAGCTAAGCTCACGACGATTCCTTCAGAGGATAGTTCTTCGTTCAACGAGCCTTTGGAAAAAAAGTTGGAAAACATGTTGTGAAAGATGTTTCAACACACAGGGTTTGTTTTTCAACCAGCAGTGGCGCTAGCCATGGTTGTTGGAGCTGCGTCATATTGGTGCGATGCATTATTTGATATGATTGAGGGTGAATCCTCTTTCTAAGAGGTGCAGGAAAAGATTAAGGCCCTAAAGGTGGCCAATTCTTTAATTTGTGACGCTAATATGCAGATTATCTGCCTAAATGACAAGGTGTCCGTTTTTTTTTCGGTTCTAGCACGCAGAGCTCTGTGGCTAAAATCTTGGTCGGCGGACATGACCTCTAAGATGAGGCTGTTGTCTTTGCCTTTCAAGGGCAAGATCCTGTTCGGTCCGGGGTCCTGTTCTTAGATGCCTGGTTGCAGGACGTTTAGGGAGATAGTCGCCCAGGGTTACAGGATAGGGTTCAAGTTCTCTCCGCCCAGGGGCATATTCTTGCTGTCAAACCTGTATTCAAGGCCGGAAAAAAGAGAGGCCTTTCTGGGTTATGTGCGGGATCTCTCCGCTCTAGGGGTTATTGTACCATTACCCCAGGCAGAAAGGGGTCTAGGGTATTACTCCAATTTGTTTGTGGTCCCAAAGAAGGAGGGCACGTTCCACCTGATTCTGGACCTCAAATGTTTTTACAAGTTCCTATCCGTTCCATCGTTCAAAATGGAAGCGATCAGATCCATTCTGCCCCTAGTTCAAGAGGGGGCAGCTAATGACCTCTCTAGACTTGAAGGATGCCAACCTTCATGTTCCAATTCACAGGGACCATTTCAGGATCCTCAGATTTGCCTTTCTGGATCAACATTTCCAGTTTGTGGCTCTTCCCTTCGGTCTGGCGACAACCCCGAGAGTCTTCTCGAAGGTCCTGGGGGCCCTTCTAGCAGTAGCCAGATCGCAGGGCATTACGGTGGCGCCGTAGCTGGACGACATCATGATTCAGGCCCCATCATCCCATCTGGCAGAGGCCAACACTGCTGCAGTTACTTCAATCTCACGGTTGGAAGATCAATTTAGAGAAGAGTTCTCTGGTTTCCAGTACCAGGGTGGTGTGCTTGGGCACGATCATAGACTCTGTGTCCAAAGATGGCGTCTACCTGTCTTGCCCTTCAGTCTACAGTGAGACCATCTGTAGCTCAGTGCATGAAAATGATTGGACTCATGGTCTCCAGCATGGACATCATTCCATTCACCAGGTTTCATTTCAGACCTCTTCAATTGTGCATGTTGAGACAGTGGAACAGCTGTTGGATCTGCCCGGATCACCTGTCCATGGGGACATTCTTTGGGAGATTGTGACCACGGACGCGAGTCTGGCAGGATGGGGAGCTGTCTGGGGTGCCAGGATGGCACAGGGGAAGTGGTCTCACTTAGTCACTTCTCCCAAAAAATATTCTGGAGCTTCAAGCGATCTACAATGCTCTGGAGGCGTGGCTTCGTCTGAGAGACTTCAGCTTTATCAGGTTCCAGATGGACAATATCACCTCGGTGGCTTACATCAACCACCAGGGAGGCATGAGGAGCTCCATGGCAATGAGGGAGGTGTCTCGGATACTGGAGTGGGCAGAGACCCACAACTGTTTGCTCTCTGCGATCCACATCCCGGATGTGGACAACTGGGAGGTGGATTTTCTCAGCAAGCAGACTTTTCACCCGGGGGAATGGTCTCTTCACCCCAAGGTGTTTGCGGAGATCTGTCTCAGATGGGGGACGCCGGAGATCGATCTCATGGCGTCCAGATTGAACTGCAAGCTTCCCCGATATGGGTCGAGGGATAGATGCGTTGGCGGTACCTTGGGAGTTCAGTCTAGTGTCCATTTTTCCTCTGTTACTGTTTCTACCTCGTATAGTGGAACGCATCAAGCAAAAGAGAGCGTCGTCCATTCTGATTGCTCCTTCATGTCCGCGGAGGACGTGGTTTACGGATCTGGTTGGGGATGTTATCCTCTCTGCCGTGGAGGTTACCCTGTTGCAGGGATCTGCTGGAACAGGGTCCTTTTCAACATCAGAATCTAGATTCTCTTAGTCGCCCAGGGTTACAGGATAGGGTTCAAGTTCTCTCCGCCCAGGGGCATATTCTTGCTGTCAAACCTGTATTCAAGGCCGGAAAAAAGAGAGGCCTTTCTGGGTTATGTGCGGGATCTCTCCGCTCTAGGGGTTATTGTACCATTACCCCAGGCAGAAAGGGGTCTAGGGTATTACTCCAATTTGTTTGTGGTCCCAAAGAAGGAGGGCACGTTCCACCTGATTCTGGACCTCAAATGTTTTTACAAGTTCCTATCCGTTCCATCGTTCAAAATGGAAGCGATCAGATCCATTCTGCCCCTAGTTCAAGAGGGGGCAGCTAATGACCTCTCTAGACTTGAAGGATGCCAACCTTCATGTTCCAATTCACAGGGACCATTTCAGGATCCTCAGATTTGCCTTTCTGGATCAACATTTCCAGTTTGTGGCTCTTCCCTTCGGTCTGGCGACAACCCCGAGAGTCTTCTCGAAGGTCCTGGGGGCCCTTCTAGCAGTAGCCAGATCGCAGGGCATTACGGTGGCGCCGTAGCTGGACGACATCATGATTCAGGCCCCATCATCCCATCTGGCAGAGGCCAACACTGCTGCAGTTACTTCAATCTCACGGTTGGAAGATCAATTTAGAGAAGAGTTCTCTGGTTTCCAGTACCAGGGTGGCGTGCTTGGGCACGATCATAGACTCTGTGTCCAAAGATGGCGTCTACCTGTCTTGCCCTTCAGTCTACAGTGAGACCATCTGTAGCTCAGTGCATGAAAATGATTGGACTCATGGTCTCCAGCATGGACATCATTCCATTCACCAGGTTTCATTTCAGACCTCTTCAATTGTGCATGTTGAGACAGTGGAACAGCTGTTGGATCTGCCCGGATCACCTGTCCATGGGGACATTCTTTGGGAGATTGTGACCACGGACGCTAGTCTGGCAGGATGGGGAGCTGTCTGGGGTGCCAGGATGGCACAGGGGAAGTGGTCTCACTTAGTCACTTCTCCCAAAAAATATTCTGGAGCTTCAAGCGATCTACAATGCTCTGGAGGCGTGGCTTCGTCTGAGAGACTTCAGCTTTATCAGGTTCCAGATGGACAATATCACCTCGGTGGCTTACATCAACCACCAGGGAGGCATGAGGAGCTCCATGGCAATGAGGGAGGTGTCTCGGATACTGGAGTGGGCAGAGACCCACAACTGTTTGCTCTCTGCGATCCACATCCCGGATGTGGACAACTACGAGGTGGATTTTCTCAGCAAGCAGACTTTTCACCCGGGGGAATGGTCTCTTCACCCCAAGGTGTTTGCGGAGATCTGTCTCAGATGGGGGACGCCGGAGATCGATCTCATGGCGTCCAGATTGAACTGCAAGCTTCCCCGATATGGGTCGAGGGATAGATGCGTTGGCGGTACCTTGGGAGTTCAGTCTAGTGTCCATTTTTCCTCCGTTACCGCTTCTACCTCGTATAGTGGAACGCATCAAGCAGAAGAGAGCGTCGTCCATTCTGATTGCTCCTTCATGTCCGCGGAGGACGTGGTTTACGGATCTGGTTGGGGATGTTATCCTCTCTGCCGTGGAGGTTACCCTGTTGCAGGGATCTGCTGGAACAGGGTCCTTTTCAACATCAGAATCTAGATTCTCTTAGGCTGACTGCGTGGAGATTGAACGCTTAGTCCTAGCCAAGAGAGGTTTTTCTGAAACTGTGATTGATACTCTAGTTCAGGCGAGGAAGCCAGTCACTCGGCGCATCTACCATAAGATGTGGAGAGTTTACTTGTCCTGGTGTGAGAGACATGGATATCCTTGGAACAAGGTGAAGGTATCCAGGATTTTGTCCTTTCTCCAAGAGGGTTTGGAGAAGGGTCTTGCCGCTAGTTCCTTGAAGGGTCAGATATTGGCTCTTTCAGTGTTGTTGCATAGGAAGCTCGCTGAGCTTCCTGACATTCAATCCGTTGTTCAGGCCCTGTCTAGAATCAGGCCTGTCTTTAGGCAGTCTGCTCCCCCGTGGAGCTTGAATTTGGTTCTTAAGGTTTTACAGGGGGCTCCGTTTGAGCCAAAGCATTCTCTTGACATAAGGATCCTGTCTTGGAAGGTTCTTTTCCTGTTGGCCATTGCATTAGCCCGCAGAGTTTCACACGGATAACGCTGTTCTTCATACGGCTTGGGATTTCATCCCAAGGTGATGTCTGACTGTAACATCAATCAGGAAATAGTTTTTCCTTCTTTGTGCCCTAGCCCCTCTTCTTCTAAGGAGAGGCTACTTCATAATCTGGATGTGGTTCGTGCCTTGACGTTTTTATCTTCAGGCGACTAAAGATTTCAGACAATCTAACTCATTTTGTAGTCTATTCAGGGAAGCACAGGGGTCAGAGGGCCTCTGCTGCTTCTTTGTCTTTTTGGCTGAGGAGATTGATCCGCCTCGCCTATGAGACGGCGGGTCACAAGCCCCCTTAGAGGATTACGGCTCATTCCACTAGAGCTGTGGCTTCTTCTTGGGCCTTCAAAAATGAGGCTTCTATGGAGCAGATTTGTAAGGCGGCTACCTGGTGGTCCTTGAATACTTTCACAAAGTTTTACAAATTTGATGTCTTTGCTTCTGCGGAAGCTGTTTTTGGGAGAGAGATTCTACAGGCTGTGGTGCCCTCAGTTTAAGGGTCCGCCTTTACCCTCCCGGTTTCATTCAGTGTCCTCCTAGAGCTTGGGTATATGTTTCCCAATAGTAATGAATGAAGCCATGGACTCTCCTCCCCTTTAGATGGAAAACATATATTATGCTTACCTGATAATTTTATTTTCATCATGGGGAGGAGAGGCAACGGCTCCTGCTCGTATCTCCGGTGGTCGGCCCTAAATTTAATGTTTTCTTCTGGCACCATTTATTCCCTGATACTTCTCCTTCTGTTCCTTGTTCCCTTGGCAGAATGACTGGGGGATGAGGGGAGTGGGGGAGGTATTTAAGCCTTTGGCTGGGTTGTCTTTGCCTCCTCCTGGTGGCCAGGTTCTGAATTCCCAATAGAAATGAATAAAGCCATGGACTCTCCTCCCCACGTTTGAAATAAAATTATCAGGTAAGCATAATTTATGTTTCTTAAGCTCCATACCGCACACAAAACAAGCGCTGTTTTGACGTGCTCGTGCATGCTTTCCCCATAGACATCAATGGGGAGAGCGGGTCAGAAAAAAGTCTAACACCTGCAATTGTGGAAAGAAAAGCTCCGTAACGCAGCCCTATTGAAGTATATGGGAAAAAGAAAAGTTATGTTTAAATCTAACACCCTAACATAAACCCTGAGTCCAAACACCCCTAATCTGCCGCCCCCGACATCGCCGACCCCTACTTAGTTATTAACCCCTAATCTGCCACTTCCAATATCGCCGCCACCTACATAGTGTTATTAACCCCTAATCTGCTGCCCCCGACATCGCTGCCACCTACATAATGTTGTTAACCCCTAATCTGCCGCTCCCGATATCACCGCCACCTAAATAAAGTTATTAAACCCCTATTCTGCCGCTCCACAACATCGCTGCAACTAAATAAAGTTATTAACCCCTAAACGTCTGGCCTCCCACATCACTAAATAAACCTATTAACCCCTAAACCGCCAGCCCCCCACATCGCAACAACCTAAATTAAACTATATTAACCCTTAAACCTAACACCCCCTAACTTTAACATAATTTAAATAGAGCTAAATTTAAGTTACAATTATTAACTAAATACTATATATAATATAAACTAAATACTTATCTGTGAAATAAAACCAATGCTAGCTTCAATATAACCGTTATATTGTAGCTAGCATAGGTTTTATTTTTATTTTGCAGGTAAGTTTGTATTTATTTTAACAAGGTAGACTAGTTAGTAAATAGTTATTACTAACTACCTAGTTAAAATAAATACCAACTTACCTGTGAAATAAAACCTAACCTGCCACAAAAAATAACAAACCCTAAAATTACAAAAAATAAAAAAACCTACCATTACAAAAAATAACAAACATTATCCAAAACAATACAAATTATTCCTATTCTAATACCCTTTTAAAAAATAAAAAAACTCACCCCCAAATAAAAAACCCTAATCTATAATAAACTGCCAAGGGCCATTAAAAGGGCCTTTTGAGGGCCCTTAAAATGGCCTTTTGTAGGGCATTGCCCTAAAGTTTAACAGCTCTTTTGCTACAAAAGAAAATAAAACACCTGTAACAGTTACAAACCCCCACCCCCCAAACTACCAAGGGCCCTTAAAAGGACCTTTTGTAGGGCATTGCCCTAAAGTTAACAGCTCTTTCACTACAAAAAAACTCCCACCCCCTAACAGTATACAAACCCCCACCCCCCTAACCCACAAAATAAAAAGAAAGTAACACCTAAGCTACCCATTTCCCTGAAAAGGGCATTTGTATGGGCATTGCCCTTAAAAAGGCATTTAGCTCTTTTGCTGCCCAAGCCCTGTTATAAAAATAAAAACCCACCCCACAAAAAATACATTACACAAAATAACAAATTATCAAAATTAATAAAAATTATTCCTATTCTAATACCCATTTAAAAAAAAAACACCCTAAAAGAAAAAACCTAATTTAGAATAAACTACCAATGGCCCTTAAAATGGCCTTTTGTAGGGCATTGCCCTAAAGATATCAGCTCTTTTTCTGACAAATGTTTTACAAACCCCCACTAACATTACAAACCCCCACCCCCAAACCCACAAAATAAAAAAAAACTATCTAAAAAACCTAAGTTACCCATTGCTCTGAAAAGGGCATTTGGATGGGTATTGCACTGAAAAGGGCATTTAGCTATTTTACATGTCAAACCCTTATCTAAAATAAAAACCCACCCAAAAAAACCTTAAAAAAAACATATCCCTAACCTCCGAAGATCCATTTACAGTTTTTAAAGTCCCGCTTGAACGATCTTCATCCCGGCGGAGAAGTCCTCATCCAAACGGCGAGAAGTCTTCATCCAGACGGCCTCTTCAATCTTTATGCAGGTGGCATCTTCTATCTTGATCCCGGCGGCACGGAGCGGGTCCATCCTGAAGACATTCAAGATGGTGTCCCTTGCATTCCTATTGGCTGAAAAATTCGAATCAGCCAATAGAATGAGAGCTGCTTAAATCCTATTAGCTGATTTGAACAGCCAATAGGATTTTAGCAGCTCTAATTCCTATTGGAATGCAAGGGACGCCATTTTGAATCGCATACCTTGCATTGAAGATTCAGTGTACGGCGGCGACCGTATGAAGAGGATGCTCCGTGCCGGATGTCTTCAAGGTGGACCCGTTGCACGCCACCGGGATCAAGATAGAAGATGCCGCCTGGATGAAGATTGAAGAGGGCGCCTGGATGAAGACTTCTTGCCACTTGGATGAGGACTTCGCCGCCGGGATGAAAATTGAAGAGGCCATCTGGATGAAGACTTCTCGCCGCCTGGATGAAGATCGTTCAAGCGGGACTTCAAAAACTGTAAGTGGATCTTTGGGGGTTTTTTTAAGGGTTTTTTTGGGTGTTTTTTTTTTAGTTTAGGATTTGGGCATGTAAAAGTGCTAAATGCCCTTTTAAGGGCAATGCCAATGCAAATGCTCTTTTCAGGGCAATGGGTAGCTTAGGTTTTTGTTAGTTAGGTTTTTTATTTTGGGGGGTTGGTTGGGTGGTGGGTTTTACTGTTGGGGGGACTTTGTATTTTTTTTTACAGGTGAAAGAGCTGTTTAACTTAGGGCAATGCCCTACAAAAGGCCCTTTTAAGGGCTATTGGTAGTTTATTGTAGGCTAGGGTTTTTTTTATTTTCGGTGGGCTTTTTTATTTTGATAGGGCTATTAGATTAAGTGTAATTCCTTTTTTATTTTTAATAATTTCGTTTGTTATTTTTTGTAATTTAGTCTTTTTTTTATTTTTTTGTATTTAGATTGTTTGCAATTTTTAGAGTTGTGTTAGGATTTTTTTAATGTTTAGTTTAATTTAATTGGTAGTTTAATTTTAGTTTAACAGTTATATTAGTTTGTTAGTTTAAACTTTAGTTTTTTTAATTTGACAGGTACATTTTAATTTAAGTTAGGGAAATTGTAATTTTAATCTAAAGTTAGGGGGGCGTTAGGTTTAGGGGTTACTAGTTTAATTTAGTTTATTGCGATGTGGGGGGCTTTCGGTTTAGGGGTTAATAAGTTTATTATAGTGGTGACTATGTCTGGGAGCGGCAGAAAAGGGGTTAATAATTTTTTTTAGTGGTGGCGATGTCGGGAGTGGCAAATTAGGGGTTAATAAGTTTAATATGGTGTTTGTGATGCGGGAGGGCCTCGGTTTAATAGGTATTTTATGAGTGTTTAGTGTTATTTGTAGCAGTTTAGTTATGAGTTTTACGCTACAAATCTGTAACATAAAACTCATAACTACTGCTTTTAGATGGTGGTACGGATCTTGTCGTTTTAGGCTGTAACACCGTTTTTTTAGCCTCACCGCAAAACTCGTAATACCAGAGCTATGGGAATCACATTAAAAAACATAATTTTTAAGAGTGTGGTTCTGACGTTGCGTTACAGGCTAAAAGTCTTGCGGTACACCTATACCGACACCTCATAATGGCTGTGTTACTGTTTTAACGCTTGACAATTTTCTTCATAAATGGAAAGTGTCCACAGCTGCATTCATTACTTTTAGGAAATAAGAACCTGGCCACCAGGAGGAGGCAAAGACACCCCAGCGAAAGGCTTAAATACTCCTCCCACTCCCCTCATCCCCCAGTCATTCTTTGCCTTTCGTCCCAGAAGGTTGGCAGAGAAGTTTCAGAAGTTTGTTTTGTCTCTTATGGAGGGTAGTACTCTTTGACATGTGACAGTAGTTTTAAGTAATCCTGTCCTCTCAGTGAGAGCCTGGATGAAAGGTAGTCCGGAGATGCAGGGAGAGTCTTTCTGCAAAACCCTCCTGACTCATATTAACAGCTTCACAAGCAATTTGCGTTGTCGAAGTTCGCTTCACTGCCTGCTTTCTTCTATCAAGTCCATGGCGGAAGCGCTGCTACTATTAGTCACACTTGAAGGGCTGTGTTCCATGGCGTAGATTCCTGTAAGATCATTTCATGTTACTTCATATGAATGTACTGTATCTTATTTGTTTCCTGTAAGGTACTATCCTGGGGGACTTATTAAGTATTAAAAAAATAGGGCGTGAGTTGAGGCTCCTTTGGTTCTTGGAATCGAGGGTTAATATCTCCCGAGGGGGATTATTGAACAGGGTTTTTTTTAATCATGTTTGTTATGTGATTCAATCTGCTTATGTGTAGTGTTAACTGGGCTCTTGGCTTAGAACATAGGGGCCTTTGGAGGTGATGCGACCTTATGGTTGGGTGCGCTTTTTTTTGGACTGTACGGTTCACCTTATGACTGGACGTGTTTACGTTATGGTCTTCCATTTCCACTTTCCTGACCGTGTGGTGACTGAAAAATTCGGATCTGCTAGTGCCTGGTACTAGAAGGTGGTGTGTGCCTCAGCCATTGTGGGTGTCAGGTGCCGTTTAGATTTTTCTTTAGTCCATATTATTATATTCTCTATACAGTTATGGAGGATTCTGATGCTGAGACTGTTCAAATTTCAGATTCATATTCTTCGACTTGTGAAAAATGCAAATTGGTCCCGTTGACACAGGTCAATCAGTTATGTTCGATATGCCGTATTAGACTGCCTTGTTTCTCGGGCTCGGGGAATTAAGGGTATGCTGAGCCATCCGCCTCCGGGAGTTCTTTCCTCCGAGAGGCGTGTTCCCTACCGCTCCCTACTACTACACATGCGAGTAACCCAGATTATGTTTATCCCTCCTTACAGGGCGGATTGTTTCCCCCCACCCCCCCCAGAGGTTGCAGCTCATTTTCGCTTTCACATATTTTTGGCGATTATGCGTCTGCAAAGCCCAGACTTTTATTTGCGTTTGTGCTCGTGCTCGATTGTCCTGGGACTCCCGGCCTTGGGTGGGCCTAAACAGTTCCCTGCGGGTCTAGCTGTCCCTCAGTGTTGTCTTTCATTACAGAAGTAGCGTGCTTTCGCGTTTTACTCACACGTTTTTGAGTTATTAGAGGATCCTATTCTTAACGGATACGGGAATCTGCAGTATTCTGCTTCGAATGGTTCACCTAATTAGACATGAGGGGATGGCGTAATCTCCTGATTGTCGGTTGTTGAGATCTTATCCAGATTTTGTTGGAAGATCAGGGTTCCTTTGGCTGGTCCTGCGGGCATGCCTTTTTCTTCTTAGGCGTTTGCCTACGGGCTGCCTTATATTTTCTTTTATCCGGTTAGGATGACTTTTATTTTGGTTATATGTTGCCTTTGGGAACTATCTCTGGGATCGATTCTCACTGCTTACTTCTGCGGAAGTTGTTAAGGGACATGTTAGTCCTATGTTTGTCTTTTATTCTCTTCCCCTCTGAGGGAGGATTTAGACAGCTTGACAATTATGGCCCTGTTGCAGGCTGGTCCTACTTGGGTTCATATCTTCTGTCTCATGGCCTGTTCAGACACGTGGCGCCTGTTCTGCCTGGCTGGTCCGGTCGAGGCGCCAAGTGCTTACTTTATGATTTGTATTTCTTGTTTTTATTTTACAAGTTTCAGCTAAGCATTCTAACAAGGACTCGTGGGTCCATGAGGGTGGAAGGATTGTTTCAATCCTTCAAGTTGGTTGACTGGGTCAGCGGTGTTCCGCTGCGTCACTCCATTTGCTTCCGATTCTCTTGGGACCTAAAGTATTCTTCCTCACGTGGGAGGATTGGGGGTTTAGCGCCTCTTTACTGCTGGTTTAAGGCGGCTTGGTCTTTTGGAGGCTTTAGGAATTGTCCTCTTGGACATGTTCCTTCCGTGGTTCTCTTGTCAGTGATACCTTTGGACTTCCACATTTGGGTTAGGTCTCCTTAGGGGACCCTGGGTTTTCCTTCGGGAGAGGGTTGCTCTCTTCTTGAGACCCTTTGGATTTTGTTTGTTCCTCCATGTGAGTTGGGTCTCCTTTGGGGACCTGAATTTCCCTTCGAGAGAGTTCTTTTGGACTCTGTTTAGGATCTTTCTCGGATATAGGGACGCTCCACATCCTTGGTTTCAGGTACTCCTCTGTCTCGTATGGTGAGGTGGAGACTAGCTTTTGATCGAGTGACCTTGTCCTCGTGGTATTCCCTTGCTTTGGACGTCTGTGTCAATCAAACACCTATGGGCTCTAGTGTCTTGGTTTGAGACACTAGTATTTTCCCTTGTGTATCCTGTTGCGGGTTGTTACTGGTCTTTTCAGGTTCTAGGGCGGGTTCGGGGTTCTCCTGTTCCTGGAATTTGGGCTATGACCTTTGGTCTGGCTAGTAGATCTTTCACGATTGGCCAGATTTCCTGAGTCAACTCATTGGCTTTGCCTACGCTCAATGGACGGTTTCCCTTGGACGGTTTGCTGAAGTAACCTGATGGTTTTGCGATTCTGCAGGCAAAGGGTTATAGGGTAACCGCTGCAGCTAATGCACCCTTCTATGCGCTAAGTTTTCAGGGGATTCCTTCCAGGTTCATCTGCGTTTGAGAGTGCTCTCTTATTCCGCCTGTGGCCTTGTGCCTCGTGGGCAGGTCCTCTGTCTCTAATGGCCCCCTTTTTCTTAGGGGGGGGGTTTGTTCTCCTATGGAGACCAGGACTGTTCCTAGATTCAGGGGATGAAACAGAGGGTATAACCTATTTGGAGAGAGGCATGCTCTCTGGGTTGTTCTGTTCTATATGGACTCTTGCTGTCTCTGCGTTGTGATGGGCCTTGCTAGTTTCTTTTGGGTCTTTGGCCTTGTCGACTGTCTTATGGAATTTCGGGTGGTTCCTGAGCTCTGTGGAATGGCTGAAGCCATTTTTTTCTGCCCTTTTGTGAGCGGGTGTCGGGTTATTCTGTTCCCCAGTTTCGGATCTACTGACGTTAGGCCTGGCCTGGCTGGGAGTAGGTCCTGAGATGATGCTCCTCGGGGGTGTAATGCGCCTAGTTGAGGTTCTCTACTTCTCCCCTTTTGGGACCTATGTGTCGGTCTGGCGGCTGGGATTGCCTAGAGGGTCCCTCTGTCTTGGAGTTTTACACTCCGATATCTTGTTTAGCCGCATTTTACTTTTTAGTAAAGTATTCTCTCTGGGTCGTCCTGCTGACAGCTGCATGTTCTTGACTCGGGTGTTTACCTCGTCTGGGTCTGCTACACGTATTTGTGTTGAATACTTCAGTATTCTAAGTGCTGACGACTTGAGGATAAGTCTTCAGTTGTCGTTTCAGGGCTTCCACTCGATGTTGAGAGTAAAAATCCCTGTTCGGATGCCTGGTCCTAGACCTTGTGTTATGTTGGTCTGGGCTTGCTTCCCCTTATTTGTTTTAGACTCCTTTGGGTCTTTATGAGCTGGGCTCATTCTAGGGGTCTCCCTTTACGGAATTTTGTGGTGTCCTTTCGATTTCCTTTGATTTTTTTCTTGCCCTGTCCCTTTGGGAGTTTTTTGGCTGGTGTTCCCTTTGCTAGTAAGGGGTGTGTGGTTGGGGTCCGACCGCTGGGCGACGGTGTCTCCTGGAGGACTGTTGGCTCAGTTGAGTCTGATTTTGCGGTCTCTAGCTAGGCTTCCGGACTATCTGCGGGTCGGTATCCTTGGGACTTTTTCCTTTCAATGTTCTCGGCTTCGGACGAAGCAAAGTTTTGTTGAGTAGTGGTTTCAGCTCTTGTGCCCTCAGTATAGGCGTCTCTTGTACCCTCCTGTCTTGGCATTCAGTGTCCTCTATAGCTTGGGTATTGTTTTCCCAAAAGTAATGAATGCAGCTGTGGACTCTTTCCATTTATAAAGAAAAACATAAATTATGCTTACCTAATATTTTTCTTTTCTTCAGATGGAAAGTGTCCACAGCTCCCCACCCGTATTTTTGTATTTTTATATGACTTTATCTATGTGTGTTTATCTATGTGTGATTAAAACTTAAATATATTGGGCCAGAAATACAAAAAGTACATGCTGTAATCAATTGGAGTATCGCATTTTTCCATTAGAATATCCCTTTTGAAATGAATTAAAGGGACATTATACACTAGATTTTTTTTTGCATAAATGTTATGTAGATGATCCATTTATATAGCCCATACAGGTGTTTTGTTTTATTAAATGTATATTTTTGCTTATTTTTAAATAACATTGTGCTGATTTTCAGACTCCTAACCAAGCCCCAAAGTTTTAGGGGAATACTGACGTATACCTACTCCAGCTTGCTTCTGTTTGTGTAAAGAGTCTTTTCATATGCAGAGGAAGGGGGGGCTGCTTTTTTTGCTATAGAACCACTTTCAGTGGGTGTTTCAGCTAACCTTTTCAACAGAGCTAAACTGTAAGTAAAGTAAGTTTTTAAACTGTTTTATACTGGATTTTTAAATCCGTATCTGTGCATATTATTCTTTATAGTAGTGTCTATTGCATGCAGTTAAATGCAATTTGGTTTACACTTTCACACTGTTTGCGTTTCTAAAGCTTCTCAAAATACTGTTTTAAACAGCATGAAGTAAACACCTCTCTCTCATTTCCTTTTGTTGCTGTAAATGTTTCAGGCCAGGCAACCTAATAGGTAAAACAATGTTTTCTCTTCAGTGCAGAGGGATGATATTCTCAGTAATTCAGATCTGGGCTGTCTTGTTCTCGGCTGTGGCAAGTCTGTTGTACGCAGCTGCCATCATGTCACATGATCGACACCCTGAGTATTTTGTGAAGGCAATTCCTTGGTTCCTCATATCCTTGGGAGCTGCTGCCCTAGATGTTGCTGTATCCTTTGCAAAATTATATTTTTATAAAAACCCTGCAAGTAATAAACAAACTGTGGGGTTTGAGTATGTGTGCACAGTTTTTTTTCTTCTTCTTTAACCTGTATAGTTAGTGTTTTTCTTTCTATTTCTGTTTCATTCGTGCTGCTCTTTCAATAGTGTTATAATAAGGTCGCAATAGATGCAACAAACTCAGTAAGTATTACATACGTCGCTCTTTTAAGCTGACATAAAACTAAAACAGTAACTATCATGTATTAAAAAAAGCACTATTTTAAAAAGTATGAAATATTGTAATCAGCTGTTACTTATTAGAGTTCATTGAGACAAATCTGTTTATCTCTTTGTTAAATAATTATGTGATTATTTATATGAATACCCTCTTAACACACAATTTGTATAGACATTTTCAGAACTGTTGACATTTCTCTTGTTAAGTGTATCCAGTCCACGGATCATCCATTACTTGTGGGATATTCTCCTTCCCAACAGGAAGTTGCAAGAGGATCACCCACAGCAGAGCTGCTATATAGCTCCTCTCCTCACTGCCATATCCAGTCATTCTCTTGCAACTCTCAACAAAGATGGACGTAGTAAGAGGAGAGTGGTGTATTATAGTTAGTTTTTTAACTTCAATCAAAAGTTTGTTATTTTTAAATGGTACCGGAGTGTACTGTTTCATCTCAGGCAGCATTAGAAGAAGAATGCCTGTGATTTCTATGATCTTAGCAGAAGTAACTAAGATCCACTGCCGTTCTCACATATTCTGAGGAGTGAGGTAACTTCAGAGGGGGAATGGCGTGCAGGTTTTCCTGCAATAAGGTATGTGCAGTTAATATATTTCTAGGGATGGAATTTGCTAGAAAAATGCTGCTGATACCGGATTAATGTAAGTTAAGCCTTAAATGCAGTGATAGCGACTGGTATCAGGCTTATTAACAGAGATACATACTCTTATAAAAGTGTAATATAAAACACTTGCTGGCATGTTAATCGTTTTTATATATGTTTGGTGACAAAACTTATTGGGGCCTAGTTTTTTTCCACATGGCTGGCTTGATTTTTGCCTAGAAACAGTTTCCTGAAGCTTTCCACTGTTGCAATATGAGTGGGAAGGGCCTATTTTAGTGATTTTCTGTGCAGCTAAAAATACTGACAGAGACATTCAGCTTCCCTCTGCATGATACAGGACATCTCTGAAGGGCTCAAAAGGCTTCAAAGTCGTGTTTGAGGAGGGCAGCAATCACAGTAGACTGTGGCAGTTGTGACCGTGTTTAAAAAACGTTTTTGTCATTTATTATTCTGTTTTTGTTATTAAGGGGTTAATCATCCATTTGCAAGTGGGTGCAATGCTCTGCTGACTTGTTACATACACTGTAAAAAAATTTGTTAGTGTAACTGCCTTTTTTCACTGTTATTTCAAATTTTGTCAAAATTTGTTTCTCTTAAAGGCACAGTAACGTTTTTTATATTGCTTGTTAACTTGCTTTAAAGTTTTTTCCAAGCTTGCTAGTCTCATTGCTAGTCTGTACAAACATGTCTGAAACAGAGGATACTTGTTCATTATGTTTAAAAGCCATGGTGGAGCCCCATAGGAGAATGTGTACTAAATGTATTGATTTCAGTCAGTAAAGATCAGTCTTTATCTATAAAAGAATTGTCACCAGAGGGGTCTGTCGAGGGGGAAGTTATGCCGACTAACTCTCTCCACGTGTCGGATCCTTCGCCTCCCGCTCAAGGGACGCACGCTAATATGGCGCCAAGTACATCAGGGACGTCCATAGCGATTACTTTGCAGGACATGGCTGCAATCATGAATAATACCCGGTCAGAGGTATTATCCAGATTGCCTGAATTGAGAGGCAAGCGCGATAGCTCTGGGGTTAGACGAGATACAGAGCGCGTAGATGCTGTAAGAGCCATGTCTGATACTGCGTCACAATATGCAGAACCTGAGGACGGAGAGCTTCAGTCTGTGGGTGACGTCTCTGAATCGGGGAGACCTGATTCAGAGATTTCTAATTTTAAATTTAAGCTTGAGAACCTCCGTGTATTGCTTGGGGAGGTATTAGCTGCTCTGAATGACTGTGACACAATTGCAGTGCCAGAGAAATTGTGTAGGCTGGATAAATACTATGCAGTGCCGGTGAGTACTGATGTTTTTCCAATACCTAAAAGGCTTACAGAAATTATTAGTAAGGAGTGGGATAGGCCCGGTGTGCCCTTTTCCCCACCTCCTATATTTAGAAAAATGTTTCCAATAGATGCCACTACACGAGACTTATGGCAGACTGTCCCTAAGGTGGAGGGAGCAGTTTCTACTTTAGCAAAGCGTGCCACTATCCCGGTTGAGGACAGTTGTGCTTTTTCAGATCCAATGGATAAAAAATTAGAGGGTTACCTTAAGAAAATGTTTATTCAACAAGGTTTTATTTTACAGCCCCTTGCATGCATTGCGCCTGTCACTGCTGCGGCGGCATTCTGGTTTGAGGCCCTGGAAGAGGCCATCCATACAGCTCCATTGACTGAAATTGTTGACAAGCTTAGAACTATTAAGCTAGCTAACTCATTTGTTTTTGATGCCATTGTTCATTTGACTAAACTAACGGCTAAGAATTCCGGATTTGCCATCCAGGCGCGTAGGGCGCTATGGCTCAAATCCTGGTCAGCTGATGTGATTTCAAAGTCTAAATTACTCAACATTCCTTTCAAGGGGCAGACCTTATTCGGGCCTGGTTTGAAAGAAATTATTGCTGACATTACTGGAGGTAAGGGTCATACCCTTCCTCAGGACAGGGCCAAATCAAAGGCCAAACAGTCTAATTTTCGTGCCTTTCGAAATTTCAAGGCAGGTGCAGCATCAACTTCCTCTGCTTCAAAACAAGAGGGAACTTTTGCTCAATCCAAGCAGGCCTGGAAACCTAACCAGTCCTGGAACAAGGGCAAGCAGGCCAGAAAGCCTGCTGCTGCCTCTAAGACAGCATGAAGGAGTGGCCCCCTATCCAACAACGGATCTAGTAGGGGGCAGACTCTCTCTCTTTGCCCAGGCGTGGGCAAGAGATGTTCAGGATCCCTGGGCGTTGGAGATCATATCTCAGGGATATCTTCTGGACTTCAAAGCTTCTCCTCCACAAGGGAGATTTCACCTTTCAAGATTATCTGCAAACCAGATAAAGAAAGAGGCATTCCTAAGCTGTGTACACGATCTCCTTGTAATGGGAGTGATCCATCCAGTTCCGCGGCCGAACAAGGACTGGGGTTTTATTCAAATATGTTTGTGGTTCCCAAAAAAGAGGGAACCTTCAGACCAATTTTGGATTTAAAGATCCTAAACAAATTCCTCAGAGTTCCGTCATTTACGATGGAAACTATTCGAACCATTTTACCCATGATCCAAGAGGGTCAGTACATGACCACAGTGGACTTAAAGGATGCCTACCTTCACATTCCGATTCACAAGAATCATCATCAGTTCCTGAGGTTTGCCTTTCTAGACAGGCATTACCAATTTGTAGCTCTTCCATTCGGGTTGGCTAAAGCCCCAAGAGTTTTTACAAAGGTTCTGGGCTCACTTCTGGCGGTCCTAAGACCGCGAGGCATAGCAGTGGCTCCTTACCTGGACGATATCCTGATACAGGTGTCAAGCTTTCAAATTGCCAAATCTCATACAGAGATAGTTCTGGCATTCCTGAGGTCGCATGGGTGGAAAGTGAACGAAGAAAAGAGTTCTCTATCTCCTCTCACGAGGGTTTCCTTCCTAGGGACTCTAATAGATTCTGTAGAAATGAAAATTTACCTGACGCAGTCCAGGTTATCAAAACTTCTAAATGCTTGCCGTGTTCTTCACTCCATTCCGCGCCCCACGGTGGCTCAGTGCATGGAAGTAATCGGCTTAATGGTAGCGGCGATGGACATAGTGCCATTCGCGCGCCTGCATCTCAGACCGCTGCAATTATGCATGCTCAGTCAGTGGAATGGGGATTACACAGATTTGTCCCCTCTTCTAAATCTGGATCAGGAAACCAGAGATTCTCTTCTCTGGTGGTTATCTCGGGCCCATCTGTCCAAGGGTATGACCTTTCGCAGAACAGATTGGACAATTGTAGCAACAGATGCCAGCCTTCTAGGTTGGGGTGCAGTCTGGAACTCCCTGAAGGCTCAGGTTTCATGGACTCAGGAGGAGAAACTCCTCCCAATAAATATTCTGGAGTTAAGCGCAATATTCAATGCTCTTCTGGCTTGGCCTCAGCTAGCAACACTGAGGTTCATCAGATTTCAGTCGGACAACATCACGACTGTGGCTTACATCAACCATCAAGGGGGAACCAGGAGTTCCCTAGCGATGTCAGAAGTCTCCAAGATAATTCGCTGGGCAGAGACTCACTCTTGCCACCTGTCAGCGATCCATATCCCAGGTGTAGAGAACTGGGAGGCGGATTTTCTAAGTTGTCAGACTTTTCATCCGGGGGAATGGGAACTCCATCCGGAGGTGTTTGCTCAATTGGTTGTCCGTTGGGGCAAACAAGAATTGGATCTCATGGCGTCTCGCCAGAACGCCAAGCTTCCTTGTTACGGATCCAGGTCCTGGGACCCAGAAGCGGCACTGATAGATGCTCTAGCAGCGCCTTGGTTCTTCAACCTGGCTTATGTGTTTCCACCGTTTCCTCTGCTCCCTCGTCTGATTGCCAAAATCAAACAGGAAAGAGCATTGGTGATATTGATAGCGCCTGCGTGGCCACGCAGGACCTGGTATGCAGACCTAGTGGACATGTCATCCTTTCCACCATGGACTCTGCCTCTGAGACAAGACCTTCTAATACAAGGTCCTTTCAGTCATCCGAATCTACTTTCTCTGAAACTGACTGCATGGAGATTGAACGCTTGATCCTATCAAAGCGTGGCTTCTCCGAGTCAGTAATTGATACCTTAATACAGGCACGAAAGCCTGTCACCAGGAAAATTTACCACAAGATATGGCGTAAATATCTTCATTGGTGTGAATCCAAGAATTACTCATGGAGTAGGGTTAGGATTCCTAGGATATTGTCCTTCCTCCAAGAGGGTTTGGACAAAGGGTTCTTTAAAGGGACAGATTTCTGCTCTGTCTATTCTTTTACACAAGCGTCTGGCAGAAGTTCCAGACGTTCAGGCATTTTGTCAGGCTTTAGTTAGAATTAAGCCTGTGTTTAAACCTGTTGCTCCTCCATGGAGCTTAAACTTGGTTCTTAAAGTTCTTCAAGGGGTTCCGTTTGAACCCCTTCATTCTATTGATATCAAACTTCTTTCATGGAAAGTTCTTTTTCTGATGGCTATTTCCTCGGCTCGAAGAGTCTCGGAGTTATCTGCCTTACATTGTGATTCTCCTTATCTGATCTTTCATTCAGATAAAGTTGTTCTGCGTACAAAACCTGGGTTTTTACCTAAGGTGGTTTCTAACAAGAATATCAATCAAGAGATTGTTGTTCCATCATTATGTCCTAATCCTTCTTCAAAGAAGGAACGTCTTTTGCATAATCTAGACGTAGTCCGTGCCTTGAAGTTTTACTTACAGGCTACTAAAGATTTTCGCCAAACATCTAACCTGTTTGTTGTTTACTCTGGAGGACAAAGGAGAGGTCAGAAGGCCTCGGCAACCTCTCTTTCTTTTTGGCTTCGGAGTATAATCCATTTAGCCTATGAGACTGCTGGACAGCAGCCTCCTTAAAGGATTACAGCTCATTCTACTAGAGCTGTGGCTTCCACCTGGGCGTTTAAAAATGAGGCCTCTGTTGAACAGATTTGCAAGGCTGCAACTTGGTCTTCCCTTCATACTTTTTCCAAATTTTACAAATTTGATACTTTTGCTTCTTCGGAGGCTGTTTTTGGGAGAAAGGTTCTACAGGCAGTGGTTCCTTCCGTTTAAGTTCCTGCCATGTCCCTCCCATCATCCGAGTACTTTAGCTTTGGTATTGGTATCCCACAAGTAATGGATGATCCGTGGACTGGATACACTTAACAAGAGAAAACATAATTTATGCTTACCTGATAAATGTATTTCTCTTGTAGTGTATCCAGTCCACGGCCCGCCCTGTCCTTTTCAGGCAGGTCTTAATTTTAATTAAACTACAGTCACCACTGCACCCTATGGTTTCTCCTTTTCTCGGCTTGTTTCGGTCGAATGACTGGATATGGCAGTGAGGGGAGGAGCTATATAGCAGCTCTGCTGTGGGTGATCCTCTTGCAACTTCCTGTTGGGAAGGAGAATATCCCACAAGTAATGGATGATCCGTGGACAGGATACACTACAAGAGAAATACATTTATCAGGTAAGCATAAATTATGTTTTATTGTATTCCAATAGTAACATCCTAGCACACCTGTACGTTGCATTTATCTTTTAACGATAAGCATCTAATTATCATTTTATTAATATAGTCCTGCTAGTGCTCCTTTTAGTTGAAATATGTTTTGTAATCATGTCAAAGGTTAGTGAAGCATAATGAGAAGTTATCCTCCTGAGGGTGGAAAATCTATAAAAGAGCCAAATTGGAGCTAAGCTGAATATTTTCAAGGGAGCAGTAAAAGGCACACTGAAGAGATTTTCTGAAACCAAATCATTTTCATCTAAAGAATACCAGCAAAAGACCAGTATATCAGGCTAGCTTAGTTATCAAATAGAACACTATCTGCATCCTCAATTCAAGTCCAGCTGAACCAAGAACACCCTACTACAGTAAGCAAAGCACAGCCAAAAGACAACTGGCAAAATGTGGTTTACATGAGAGAGTAGCGGTCTCCACGGTGCAAGTCCAGCTAAACCAAGAACACCCTACTACAGTAAGCAAAGCACAGTCAAAAAGACAACTGGCAAAATTAAGTCTACAAGAGTAGCAGTCTCCACAGTGCAAGTTCAGCTGAACCAAAAACCTACTACAGGAGTGATTTCTAAACCACGTCTTTGTTAAAAAGTCTAAACATTATGTTCTGTTTTACTGGAAAACTTTTGTTGCATTCACAGATATCATCTAAGGAGATGGCAGCATGAAAGGCTAACACAACCATGTGTAAAATGCCTTGTTCTGGAGTTGGTGACTTGCACAAGATCAACCACACTTTGACCCAAGAGAAGGTCCACTCAATTCTGTCAAGGCATTTTTCCCTTCTGGCTAAACGTTGTGTGGTAGAAGATTCATTTTCCATCAGTAAAAACAATCCTAAACACACATTAAAGCTGTGCCAGGTGTATCTGACATCCAAGGAAGAGCAAGGAGTGCTAATCTGCATTGCTTTCGCTTTATAGGCACTAGACCTCTATTTTCTCAAACACATCTGTTTTTCAGAAATGCTGAAATAAAAGATGATTATAGGGTTTGTAGTAGTGGGCGCCGACTTGGTAATATATTTGCATAGTTAGGTTAAAGCTGTTTAAAATAATTAAAATCCCTTTACTACCAGGAAATTCAGAGAAAAACTTGCCCAAAGTACTGTAGAATTTTTAGCGTTTTGCTATCACTCCATTTTAAACAGAAATAGAGCTTTTGAATGCTTGATTTACCTATGAAAACTATATATCTTTTTAAAGAAGACAACCCAAGGTATTAATCTAGGCCCATTTTAGTATATTTGATGCCACTATTTGGCCGCCAAATACAATCGTATAAAAAAAAAAAGTTTACTTTTTCGCAAGCTTTAGGTTTCTCACTGAAAACTACTGCAGTCATATGACAAATTGTTGTAAAAGTGTCTCTGGGACCCCCTTTGTTAAGAAATAACAGACATGTATGGCTTTGCCATTGCTTTTTGGCAATTAGAATGCTGCTAATTACAGCTGCGCACCTTACTTAAAATTCCTGGTAGTGAAGGAGTTAATCAGTTAACTTATAAGGTTAGTTTTTGATGCAGAGTAGAGATTACCCTCCCATCTGACACCTCCAACTCTCTGATCCCTACCTATTTCCTCCCCAACAGCTCACCCCCCACTGGTCACCACCATCTTAGGCACTGACAGAAGTTCTGCCAGTATGCAGTTTAGGGCTTTTTTTATTTTTATTTTATTAATTAATGTATTGATTGTTTCTGTAGCATAGTGGTGTCCCCTACCTCCCCCCTCCCCACGATCATTAGTGAGAGTGCCCCCTACTTTCAATTCCCGTTATGCCATAGTGTAGCTTCCCTCCCACTCCCTTTAAAACTGTTTCTGTAGTGTAGTGCTCTTCCTACTCCCCCTCACCTCTGTGCTGCCCACCTACCATCCCTCCCACACAAGCAATTGATCATTACAGACGGTGACACACACAGTGTGTGTTCCGTTACCATATAAACACAGATGCCTGCAGCTCAGGAACAGCATCTCTCAGCTGTCAAGTGACAGCTGGAGCTTCCTGCAGCTGCGACTTAGATATAATGGTCTTTTTACTGCATTACAAAGATTTACGTCATTTTGGGTGAAGGGTTAAAGCTAGTTGGAATTGCATATTTGTGCACAACTCACCACATAAATAAAAAAAATCCTTTCTTTCATGTAATTGGCAAGAGTCCATGAGCTAGTGACGTATGGGATATACATTCCTACCAGGAGGGGCAAAGTTTCCCAAACCTCAAAATGCCTATAAATACACCCCCCACCACACCCACAATTCAGTTTTACAAACTTTGCCTCCTGTGGAGGTGGTGAAGTAAGTTTGTGCTAGATTTCTACGTTGATATGCGCTTCGCAGCGTGCTGAAGCCCGTTTTCCTCTCAGAGTGCAGTGAATGACAGAGGGATGTGAAGGGAGTATTACCTATTGAATGCAATGGTCATCCTAACGGGGATCTATTTCATAGGTTCTCTGTTATCGGTCGTAGAGATTCATCTCCTACCTCCCTTTTCAGATCGACGATATACTCTTATATACCATTACCTCTGCTGATTCTCGTTTCAGTACTGGTTTGGCTATCTACTTTATGTAGATGAGTGTCTTTTGGTAAGTATGTCTTATTTTATTTGACACTCTCAGCTATGGTTTGGCACTTTTATATGTAAAGTTCTAAATATATGTTTTATACTTATATTTGCCATGATTCAGGTTAATCAGTATATTTCCTTCTTACAGACTGTCAGTTTCATTTTGGGAAATGCATATGAATAAAAAAATTTCTTACCTGAAAAATTTTCAAATTGACTTTTCTTTCTAAATTGCGGGCTGTTAGGCTCGCAGGAGCACAAAATGCTGTAATTTATTGCGTCATTTTTGGCGCGAGACTTTTTTGGCGCGAGAATTACGTTTGTTGACGTTATGACGTCATTTCTCCAACATAGGTGTGTCCGGTCCACGGCGTCATCCTTACTTGTGGGATATTCTCTTCCCCAACAGGAAATGGCAAAGAGCCCAGCAAAGCTGGTCACATGATCCCTCCTAGGCTCCGCCTTCCCCAGTCATTCTCTTTGCCATTGCACAGGCAACATCTCCACGGAGATGGCTCAGAGTTTTTTGGTGTTTAAATGTAGTTTTTATTCTTCAATCAAGAGTTTATTTTAAAATAGTGCTGGTATGTACTATTTACTCTGAAACAGAAAAGAGATGAAGATTTCTGTTTGTAAGAGGAAAATGATTTTAGCAACCGTTACTAAAATCGATGGCTGTTTCCACACAGGACTGTTGAGAGGAATTAACTTCAGTTGGGGGAAACAGTGAGCAGACTTTTGCTGCTTGAGGTATGACACATTTCTAACAAGACTTGGTAATGCTGGAAGCTGTCATTTTCCCTATGGGATCCGGTAAGCCATTTTTATTAAATAAGAATAAAGGGCTTCACAAGGGCTTTAAAGACTGGTAGACATTTTTCTGGGCTAAAACGATTGATTTATAAGCATTTTTAATAGTTTATAGCTTTGAGGAGTTATTTTATTCTTGGGAATTATGTTAAAGAAACGGCAGGCACTGTATTGGACACCTTTTTCACTGGGGGCCTTCTCTAATCATAGGCAGAGCCTCATTTTCGCGCCACTAATGCGCAGTTGTTTTTGGGAAGCAAGGCATGCAGATGCATGTGTGAGGAGCTCAGATACATTGAAAAAGCTTACTGAAGGCGTCATTTGGTATCGTATTCCCCTCTGGGCTTGGTTGGGTCTCAGCAAAGCAGATACCAGGGACTGTATAGGGGTTAAATATAAAAACGGCTCCGGTTCCGTTATTTTAAGAGTTAAAGCTTTCAAATTTGGTGTGCAATACTTTTAAGGCTTTATGACACTGTGGTGAAATTTTGGTGAATTTTGAACAATTCCTTCATACTTTTTCACATATTCAGTAATAAAGTGTGTTCAGTTTAAAATTTAAAGTGACAGTAACGGTTTTATTTTAAAACGTTTTTTGTACTTTATCAAGTTTATGCCTGTTTAACATGTCTGAACTATCAGATAGACTATGTTCTGTATGTGAGGAAGCCAAGGTTCCTTCTCATTTAAATAGATGTGATGTATGTGACAAACAATTTAGAGAAAATGATGCCCAAGATGATTCCTCAAGTGAGGGGAGTAAGCATGGTACTGCATCATCCCCTCCTTCGTCTACGCCAGTCTTGCCCACACAGGAGGCCCCTAGTACATCTAGTGCGCCAATACTCCTTACTATGCAACAATTAACGGCTGTAATGGATAATTCTATCAAAAACATTTTAGCCAAAATGCCCACTTATCAGCGAAAGCGCGACTGCTCTGTTTTAGAAAATACTGAAGAGCATGAGGACGCTGATGATAATGGTTCTGACATGCCCCTACACCAGTCTGGGGGGGCCAGGGAGGTTTTGTCTGAGGGAGAAATTTCAGATTCAGGGAAAATTTCTCAACAAGCTGAACCTGATGTGATTACATTCAAATTTAAATTGGAACATCTCCGCGCTCTGCTTAAGGAGGTGTTGTCTACTCTGGATGATTGTGACAATTTGGTCATTCCAGAGAAATTATGTAAGATGGACAAGTTCCTAGAGGTCCCGGGGCCCCCCGAAGCTTTTCCTATACCCAAGCGGGTGGCGGACATTGTAAACAAAGAATGGGAAAGGCCCGGCATACCTTTTGTCCCTCCCCCTATATTTAAGAAATTATTTCCTATGGTCGACCCCAGAAAGGACTTATGGCAGACAGTCCCCAAGGTCGAGGGGGCGGTTTCTACTCTAAACAAACGCACTACTATCCCTATAGAAGATAGTTGTGCTTTCAAAGATCCTATGGATAAAAAATTAGAGGGTTTGCTTAAAAAGATGTTTGTTCAGCAAGGTTACCTTCTACAACCAATTTCATGCATTGTTCCTGTCACTACAGCAGCGTGTTTCTGGTTCGATGAACTAGAAAAGTCGCTCGATAAAGATTCTTCTTATGAGGAGATTATGGACAGAGTTCACGCTCTTAAATTGGCCAACTCTTTTACTTTAGACGCCACTTTGCAATTAGCTAGATTAGCGGCGAAAAATTCAGGGTTTGCTATTGTGGCGCGCAGAGCGCTTTGGCTAAAGTCTTGGTCAGCGGATGCGTCCTCCAAGAACAAATTGCTTAACATACCTTTCAAGGGGAAAACGCTGTTTGGCCCTGACTTGAAAGAGATTATTTCAGATATCACTGGGGGTAAGGGCCACGCCCTTCCTCAGGATAGGTCTTTTAAGGCTAAAAATAAACCAAATTTTCGTCCCTTTCGCAGAAACGGACCAGCCTCAAGTTCTACATCCTCTAAGCAAGAGGGTAATACTTCTCAAACCAAGCCAGCCTGGAGGCCAATGCAAGGCTGGAACAAAGGTAAGCAGGCCAAGAAACCTGCCACTGCTACCAAGACAGCATGAGATGTTGGCCCCCGATCCGGGACCGGATCTGGTGGGGGGCAGACTTTCTCTCTTCGCTCAGGCTTGGGCAAGAGATGTTCTGGATCCTTGGGCGCTAGAAATAGTCTCCCAAGGTTATCTTCTGGAATTCAAGGAGCTACCCCCAAGGGGAAGGTTCCACAGGTCTCAATTGTCTTCAGACCACATAAAAAGACAGGCATTCTTACATTGTGTAGAAGACCTGTTAAAAATGGGAGTGATTCATCCTGTTCCATTAGGAGAACAAGGGATGGGATTCTACTCCAATCTGTTCATAGTTCCCAAAAAAGAGGGAACATTCAGACCAATCTTAGATCTCAAGATCCTAAACAAATTTCTCTAGGTTCCATCGTTCAAAATGGAAACCATTCGGACAATTCTTCTTACCATCCAGGAAGGTCAATTCATGACCACGGTGGATTTAAAGGATGCGTATCTACATATTCCTATCCACAAGGAACATCATCGGTTCCTAAGGTTCGCCTTTCTGGACAAGCATTACCAGTTTGTGGCACTTCCATTCGGATTAGCCACTGCTCCAAGAATTTTCACAAAGGTACTAGGGTCCCTTCTAGCGGTGCTAAGACCAAGGGGCATTGCAGTAGTACCTTACTTGGACGACATACTGATTCAAGCGTCGTCTCTGCCACAAGCAAAGGCTCATACGGACATTGTCCTGGCCTTTCTCAGATCTCACGGGTGGAAAGTGAACGTAGAAAAAAGTTCTCTATCTCCGTCAACAAGGGTTCCCTTCTTGGGAACAATAATAGACTCCTTAGAAATGAGGATTTTTCTGACAGAGGCCAGAAAATCAAAACTTCTAAGCTCTTGTCAAGTACTTCATTCTGTTCTTCTTCCTTCCATAGCGCAGTGCATGGAAGTAATAGGTTTGATGGTCGCGGCAATGGACATAGTTCCTTTTGCGCTAATTCATCTAAGACTATTACAACTGTGCATGCTCAGTCAGTGGAATGGGGATTATACAGACTTGTCTCCGACGATACAAGTAGATCAGAGAACCAGAGATTCACTCCGTTGGTGGTTGACCCTGGACAACCTGTCGCAAGGGATGAGCTTCCGCAGACCAGAGTGGGTCATTGTCACGACCGACGCCAGTCTGGTGGGCTGGGGCGCGGTCTGGGAACCCCTGAAAGCTCAGGGTTTTTGGTCTCGGGAAGAATCTCTTCTCCTGATAAATATTCTGGAACTGAGAGCGATATTCAATGCTCTCAAGGCTTGGCCTCAGCTAGCAAAGGCCAAATTCATAAGGTTTCAATCAGACAACATGACGACTGTTGCATATATCAACCATCAGGGGGGAACAAGGAGTTCCCTGGCGATGGAAGAAGTGACCAAAATAATTCAATGGGCGGAGACTCACTCCTGCCACTTGTCTGCAATCCACATCCCAGGAGTGGAAAATTGGGAAGCGGATTTTCTGAGTCGTCAGACATTTCATCCGGGGGAGTGGGAACTCCATCCGGAAATCTTTGCCTAAATAATTCAATTGTGGGGCATTCCAGACATGGATCTGATGGCGTCTCGTCAGAACTTCAAGGTTCCTTGCTACGGGTCCAGATCCAGGGATCCCAAGGCGACTCTAGTGGATGCACTAGTAGCACCTTGGAGCTTCAACCTAGCTTATGTGTTCCCACCGTTTCCTCTCATTCCCAGGCTGGTAGCCAGGATCAAACAGGAGAGGGTATCGGTGATCTTGATAGCTCCTGCGTGGCCACGCAGGACTTGGTATGCAGATCTGGTGAATATGTCATCGGCTCCACCATGGAAGCTACCTTTGAGACAGGACCTTCTTGTTCAAGGTCCGTTCGAACATCCGAATCTGGCCTCACTCCAACTGACTGCTTGGAGATTGAACGCTTGATTTTAGCAAAGCGAGGGTTCTCAGATTCTGTCATTGATACTCTTGTTCAGGCTAGAAAGCCTGTAACTAGAAAAATCTACCATAAAATATGGAAAAAATATATCTGTTGGTGTGAATCTAAAGGATTCCCATGGAACAAGATAAAAATTCCTAAGATTCTATCCTTTCTTCAAGAGGGTTTGGAGAAAGGATTATCTGCAAGTTCTTTGAAGGGACAGATTTCTGCTTTATCTGTTTTACTTCACAAAAAGCTGGCGGCTGTGCCAGATGTCCAAGCTTTTGTTCAGGCTCTGGTTAGAATCAAGCCTGTTTACAAACCTTTGACTCCTCCTTGGAGTCTCAATTTAGTTCTTTCAGTTCTTCAGGGGGTTCCGTTTGAACCCCTACATTCCGTTGATATCAAGTTATTATCTTGGAAAGTTTTGTTTTTGGTTGCAATTTCTTCTGCTAGAAGAGTTTCAGAGTTATCTGCTCTGCAGTGTTCTCCTCCTTATCTGGTGTTCCATGCAGATAAGGTGGTTTTGCGTACTAAACCTGGTTTTCTTCCGAAAGTTGTTTCTAACAAAAATATTAACCAGGAGATAGTCGTGCCTTCTTTGTGTCCGAATCCAGTTTCAAAGAAGGAACGTTTGTTACACAATTTGGATGTAGTTCGTGCTCTAAAATTCTATTTAGAGGCTACAAAGGATTTCCGACAAACTTCTTCCTTGTTTGTTGTTTATTCTGGTAAAAGGAGAGGTCAAAAAGCAACTTCTACCTCTCTCTCTTTTTGGCTTAAAAGCATCATCCGATTGGCTTATGAGACTGCCGGACGGCAGCCTCCTGAAAGAATCACAGCTCACTCCACTAGGGCCGTGGCTTCCACATGGGCCTTCAAGAACGAGGCTTCTGTTGAGCAGATATGTAAGGCAGCAACTTGGTCTTCGCTGCACACTTTTACCAAATTTTACAAATTTGATACTTTTGCTTCTTCTGAGGCTATTTTTGGGAGAAAGGTTTTGCAAACCGTGGTGCCTTCCATCTAGGTGACCTAATTTGCTCCCTCCCATCATCCGTGTCCTAAAGCTTTGGTATTGGTTCCCACAAGTAAGGATGACGCCGTGGACCGGACACACCTATGTTGGAGAAAACAGAATTTATGCTTACCTGATAAATTACTTTCTCCAACGGTGTGTCCGGTCCACGGCCCGCCCTGGTTTTTTAATCAGGTCCGTTGAATTATTTTCTCTAACTACAATCACCACGACACCATATGGTTTCTCCTATTTTTTCCTCCTGTCCGTCGGTCGAATGACTGGGGTGGGCGGAGCCTAGGAGGGACTATATGGCCAGCTTTGCTGGGACTCTTTGCCATTTCCTGTTGGGGAAGAGATATTCCCACAAGTAAGGATGACGCCGTGGACCGGACACACCGTTGGAGAAAGTAATTTATCAGGTAAGCATAAATTCTGTTTTCCGGCGTCTTAGTTGGCGCCAACGGTGTGTCCGGTCCACGGCCCGCCCTGGTTTTTTAATCAGGTCTGATGAATTATTTTCTCTAACTACAGTCACCACGGTATCATATGATTTCTCCTATGCAAATATTCCTCCTTTACGTCGGTCGAATGACTGGGGAAGGCGAAGCCTAGGAGGGATCATGTGACCAGCTTTGCTGGGCTCTTTGCCATTTCCTGTTGGGGAAGAGAATATCCCACAAGTAAGGATGACGCCGTGGACCGGACACACCGTTGGAGAAAGTAATTTATCAGGTAAGCATAAATTCTGTTTTCCGGCGTCTTAGTTGGCGCCAAGAGTTTTCACGTAGTTGCGTCATCTATGACGCTTGTGTTTGTTTCAGACGTTTTTGGCGCCAAAAAACATTTTGACAATTGTGGGCGTCATACTTGGCGCCAGTTTTTTTGACATTACTTGTGGGAATATCTCTTCCCCAACAGGAAATGGCAAAGAGTTCCAGCAAAGCTGGCCATATAGTCCCTCCTAGGCTCCGCCCACCCCAGTCATTCTCTTTGCCGTTGCACAGGCAACATCTCCACGGAGATGGTTAAGAGTATGTGGTGTTTAGTTGTAGTTTTTTATTCTACTATCAAGAGTTTGTTATTTTAAAATAGTGCTGGTATGTACTATTTACTCTGAAACAGAAAGAGATGAAGAATTCTGTTTGTGAGAGGAAGATGATTTTAGCAGACAGTAACTAAAATCCTTTGCTGTTTCCACATAGGACTGTTGAGATGAAGTAACTTCAGTTGGGGGAAACAGTTAGCAGACTTTTCTGCTTAAGGTATGACTAGACATATTTCTAACAAGACTGTGTAATGCTGGAAGGCTGCCATTTCCCCTCATGGGAACCGGTAAGCCATTTTCTTAGTTTCAAGCAGAATAAAGGGCTTAATATGGGCTATAAAACTGGTAGACACTTTTATGGGCAAAATCGATTGCTTTATTTGGGCTTTTTTATACATGTTTATGCTGGTATTTCACATTTATAAACTTGGGGAACGTTTTTTAACGTCAGGCACTATGTTAGACACCTTTCCAGTCAGGAAGGGCCTTCCCAGTTGTAGGCTGAGCCTCATTTTCGCGCCATTACTGCGCAGTTGTTTTTGAGAGCAAGACATGCAGATGCATGTGTGAGGACCTGAAAATAGTTGGAAAAGTTCCTAGAAGGCGTCATTTGGTATCGTATTCCCCTCTGGGCTTGGTAGAGTCGCAGCAAAGGCTGTAGCTGGGACTGTAGAGGGGTTAAATCTGTAACTGGCTCCGGTTTCCTTATTTTAAGGGTTAAAGCTCTGAAAATTGGCGTGCAATACTTTTAATGCTTTAAGACACTGTGGTGAAATTTTGGTAAATTTTGAACAATTCCTTCATATTTTTTCACATATTCAGTAATAAAGTGTGCTCTGTTTAAAATTTAAAGAGACAGTAACGGTTTTGTTTTAAAACGGTTTTTGTGTTTTACTGACAAGTTTAAGCCTGTTTAACATGTCTGTGCCTTCAGATAAGCTATGTTCTATATGTATGAAAGTCAATGTGTCTCCCCCTTCTAAATTATGTGATAATTGTGCCAAAACGTCCAAACAAAGTAAGGACAGTACTGTCACAGATAATGAAGTTGCCCAAGATGATTCATCAGATGAAGGGAGTAGACATGGTTCTACATCATCTCCTTCTGTGTCTACACCAGTTTTGCCCACGCAGGAGGCCCCTAGTACTTCTAGCGCGCCAATGCTTATTACCATGCAACAATTGACGGCTGTAATGGATAACTCCATAGCAAATATTTTATCCAAAATGCCTGCATATCAGAGAGCGCGATTGCTCTGTTTTAAACACTGAAGAGCAGGAGGGCGCTGATGATAATTGTTCTGTCATACCCTCACACCAATCTGAAGGGGCCATGAGGGAGGTTTTGTCAGATGGGGAAATTTCAGATTCAGGAAAAATTTCCCAACAGGCTGAACCTGATGTTGTGACATTTAAATTTAAATTAGAACATCTCCGCGCACTGCTTAAGGAGGTGTTATCTACTCTGGATGATTGTGACAATCTGGTCATTCCAGAAAAATTATGCAAGATGGACAAGTTCCTAGAGGTTCCGGTGCACCCCGACGCTTTTCCTATACCCAAGCGGGTAGCGGACATAGTGAATAAGGAATGGGAGAAGCCTGGCATACCTTTTGTTCCCCCTCCTATATTTAAGAAATTATTTCCTATGGTCGACCCCAGAAAGGACTTATGGCAGACAGTCCCTAAGGTCGAGGGGGCAGTTTCTACTCTAAACAAGCGCACTACTATTTCTATCGAGGATAATTGTGCTTTCAAAGATCCTATGGATAAAAAATTGGAGGGTTTGCTTAAAAAGATTTTTATACAGCAAGGTTACCTTCTTCAACCCATTTTGTGCATTGTTCCTGTCACTACAGCAGCGTGGTTCTGGTTCGAGGAACTAGAAAAGTCGCTCAGTAGAGAGACTCCATATGAGGAGGTTATGGACAGAGTTCACGCACTCAAGTTGGCTAACTCTTTTATTTTAGATGCCGCTTTGCAAATAGCTAGATTAGCGGCGAAAAATTCAGGGTTTGCAATTGTGGCGCGCAGAGCGCTTTGGCTAAAGTCTTGGTCAGCGGATATATCATCCAAGACAAAATTGCTTAATATCCCCTTCAAGGGTAAAACTCTCTTTGGGCCAGAATTGAAAGAGATTATCTCAGACATCACTGGGGGAAAGGGCCACGCCCTCCCACAAGATAGGCCTTTCAAAGCCAAGAATAAGTCTAATTTTCGTTCCTTTCGTAATTTCAGGAACGGACCGGACTCTAATTCTGCATCCTCTAAGCAAGAGGGTAATACCTCACAGACCAAGCCAGCCTGGAAACCGATGCAAGGCTGGAACAAGGGTAAGCAGGCCAAGAAGCCTGCCGCTGCTAACAAAACAGCATGAAGGAGTAGCCCCCGATCCGGGACCGGATCTAGTGGGGGGCAGACTCTCTCTCTTTGCTCAGGCTTGGGCAAGAGATGTTCAGGATCCCTGGACGCTAGAAATAGTTTCTCAGGGTTATCTTCTGGAATTCAAGGAACTACCCCCAAGGGGAAGGTTCTACATGTCTCACTTATCCTCAAACCAAATAAAGAGACAGGCATTCTTACATTGTGTAGAAGACCTGTTAAAGATGGGAGTGATACACCCAGTTCCAACGGGGAACAAGGAATGGGATTTTACTCAAATCTGTTTGTAGTTCCCAAAAAAAGAGGGAACTTTCAGACCAATCCTGGATTTAAAGATCCTAAACAAATTTCTCAGAGTACCATCGTTCAAGATGGAAACCATTCGAACGATTCTACCCACAATTCAGGAAAGTCAATTTATGACTACCGTGGATCTAAAGGATGCGTATCTACATATCCCTATCCACAAAGAACATCATCAGTTCCTAAGGTTCGCCTTTCTGGACAAACATTACCAGTTTGTGGCCCTCCCATTCGGGTTAGCCACTGCTCCAAGGATTTTCACAAAGGTACTCGGATCCCTTCTAGCGGTTCTAAGACCAAGGGGCATTGCAGTAGTAACATACTTGGACGACATTCTAGTACAAGCGTCGTCTCTTTCAAAGGCAAAGGCTCACTCAGACATCGTTCTGGCCTTTCTCAGATCTCACGGATGGTAGGTGAACATAGAAAAAAGTTCCCTGTCTCCGTCGACAAGAGTTCCCTTCTTGGGAACAATAATAAATTCCTTAGAAATGAGGATTTTCTTGACAGAAGTCAGAAAGTCAAAACTTCTAAACGCTTGTCAAGTTCTTCATTCTATTCCTCGTCCTTCCGTAGCTCAGTGCATGGAAGTAGTAGGATTGATGGTTGCAGCAATGGACATAGTTCCTTTTGCGCGAATTCAACTAAGACCATTACAACTGTGCATGCTGAAACAGTGGAATGGGGACTATACAGACTTGTCTCCAGTGATTCAAGTAGATCAGAAGACCAGAGACTCACTCCGTTGGTGGCTAACCCAGGATCACCTATCCCAGGGAATGAGCTTCCGAAGTGCAGAGTGGGTCATCGTCACGACCGACGCCAGCCTAGTGGGCTGGGGCGTGGTCTGGGAATCCCTGAAAGCTCAGGGACTGTGGTCTCGGGAAGAGTCGCTTCTCCCGATAAACATTCTGGAACTAAGAGCGATATTCAATGCTCTCAGGGCTTGGCCTCAGCTAGCAAAGGCCAGATTCATAAGATTCCAATCAGACAACATGACGACTGTTGCGTATCTCAATCATCAGGGGGGAACAAGGAGTTCCCTGGCGATGAAAGAAGTGACCAAAATCATACAATGGGCGGAGAATCACTCCTGCCACCTATCTGCGATCCACATTCCAGGTGTGGAAAACTGGGAAGCGGATTATTTGAGTCGTCAGACATTCCATCCGGGGGAGTGGGAACTCCACCCGGAGATCTTTGCCCAGTTGACGCAACTATGGGGCATTCCAGATATGGATCTGATGGCGTCTCATCAGAACTTCAAGGTTCCTTGCTACGGGTCCAGATCCAGGGATCCCAAGGCGACTCTAGTGGATGCACTAGTAGCGCCTTGGACCTTCAACCTAGCTTATGTGTTTCCACCGTTTCCTCTCATTCCCAGGCTGGTAGCCAGGATCAAACAGGAGAGGGCCTCAGTGATCTTGATAGCTCCTGCGTGGCCACGCAGGACTTGGTATGCAGACCTGGTGAATATGTCATCGGTTCCACCATGGAAGCTACCTTTGAGACAGGACCTTCTTGTTCAGGGTCCATTCGAACATCCAAATCTGGTCTCCCTCCAGCTGACGGCTTGGAGATTGAACGCTTGATTCTATCAAAGCGTGGGTTTTCAGATTCCGTGATAGATACTCTGGTTCAAGCCAGAAAACCGGTAACTAGAAAGATTTACAATAAAATATGGAAAAGATATATCTGCTGGTGTGAATCCAAGGGATTCCCATGGAATAAGATAAAGATTCCTAGGATTCTTTCCTTTCTACAAGAAGGTTTGGATAAAGGATTATCTGCGAGTTCTCTAAAGGGACAGATTTCTGCTTTATCTGTCCTACTACACAAACGACTGGCAGTTGTGCCAGATGTTCAAGCATTTGTTCAGGCTTTGGTTAGGATCAAGCCTGTTTACAGACCTTTGACTCCTCCCTGGAGTTTAAATCTAGTTCTTTCAGTTCTTCAAGGGGTTCCGTTTGAACCTTTACATTCCATAGATATTAAGTTGTTATCTTGGAAAGTTTTGTTTTTGGTTGCTATTTCTTCTGCTTGAAGAGTTTCTGAGTTATCTGCTCTACAGTGTACTCCACCCTATCTGGTGTTCCATTCAGATAAGGTTGTTCTGAGTACTAAGCCTGGTTTTCTACCAAAGGTTGTTTCCAACAAAAATATTAATCAGGAGATAGTTGTACCTTCTTTGTGTCCGAATCCAGTTTCAAAGAAGGAACGTTTGCTACACAATTTAGATGTAGTCCGTGCTCTAAATTTCTACTTAGAAGCTACGAAAGACTTCAGACAAACTGCTGGTAAAAGGAGAGGTCAAAAAGCAACTTCTACCTCTCTTTCTTTTTGGCTTAAAAAAAGCATCATCCGTTTGGCTTATGAGACTGCCGGACGGCAGCCTCCTGAAAGAATCACAGCTCACTCCACTAGGGCTGTAGCTTCCACATGGGCCTTCAAGAACGAGGCTTCTGTTGATCAGATATGTAAGGCAGCGACTTGGTCTTCACTGCACACTTTTGCCAAATTTTACAAATTTGATACTTTTGCTTCTTAGGAGGCTATTTTTGGGAGAAAGGTTTTGCAAGCCGTGGTGCCTTCCGTTTAGGTGACCTGATTTGCTCCCTCCCTTCATTCGTGTCCTAAAGCTTTGGTATTGGTTCCCACAAGTAAGGATGACGCCGTGGACCGGACACACCAATGTTGGAGAAAACAGAATTTATGCTTACCTGATAAATTACTTTCTCCAACGGTGTGTCCGGTCCACGGCCCGCCCTGGTTTTTTAATCAGGTCCGTTGAATTATTTTCTCTAACTACAATCACCACGACACCATATGGTTTCTCCTATTTTTTCCTCCTGTCCGTCGGTCGAATGACTGGGGTGGGCGGAGCCTAGGAGGGACTATATGGCCAGCTTTGCTGGGACTCTTTGCCATTTCCTGTTGGGGAAGAGATATTCCCACAAGTAAGGATTACGCCGTGGACCGGACACACCGTTGGAGAAAGTAATTTATCAGGTAAACATAAATTCTGTTTTTTGCTTCTGGTTTCCAGAGGCTTATTCTGTTTGCATTTTTTCCCATTCCTGAAACTGTCATATAAGGAATTTGATTATTTTGCTTTATATGTTGTTTTTTCTATTACATATTGCAAGATGTCTCAATCTGACCCTGTATCAGAATCTACTTCTGGAATGCTGCTGCCGGATGTCGGTTCTACCAAAGCTAAGTGCATTTGTTGTAAACTTGTGGTAACTGTTCCTCCGGCTGTAGTTTGTTTTAGTTGTCATGATAAACTTTCAAAAGTAGACAATATTTCCATTAGTAATAGTCCATTACCTGTTGTTCCTTCAACATCTAATGTTCAGGATATTCCTGTTAATGTAAGAGAATTTGTTTCTAATTCTATTCAGAAGGCACTGTCTGTTATACCACCTTCTAATAAATATAAAAGGTCTTTTAAAACTTCTCATAAATTTGATGAATTTTTAAATGACCGCCAGCATTCTGATTTATCTATCTCTGATGAGGATCTATCTGGTTCAGAAGATTCCGCCTCAGATATTGACACTGACAAATCTTCATATTTATTTAAAATGGAGTTTATTCGTTCTTTATTAAAAGAGGTGTTGATTGCATTAGATATGGAGGAGTCTAGTCCTCTTGATATTAAAACCAGTAAACGTTTAAATTCGGTTTTTAAACCTCATGTAGTTATTCCAGAGGTTTTTCCAGTTCCTGACGCTATTTCAGATGTAATTTCTAGGGAATGGAATAGTTTGGGTACTTCATTTACTCCTTCTTCAAGGTTTAAGAGATTGTACCCTTTGCCGTCTGATAGATTGGAGTTTTGGGGAAAAATCCCCAAAGTTGATGGGGCTACCTCTACTCTTGCTAAACGTACTACTATTCCTACGGCAGATAGTACTTCTTTTAAAGATCCTTTAGATAGGAAGCTTAAATCTTATCTAAGGAAGGCTTATTTATGTTCAGGTCATCTTCTTAGGCCTGCTATTTCTCTGGCTGATGTTGCTGCGGCTTCAACTTTTTGGTTGGAGGCTTTAGCGCATCAAGTACCAGATCCTAATGTGTATAGCATTGTTAAGCTAATTCAACATGCTAATAATTTCATTTGTGATGCCATTTTTGATATCATTAGAATTGATGTCAGGTACAGGTGGCCCTCGGTTTACGACGGTTCAATTTGCGCCGTTTCAGAATAACGCCCTTTTTTTTGCTATTGAGAACCATTGACTGCTATTAAAAGCATTAGCACATGCATTCATTAAAATAGCCAGTAGGTGGAGCTGTCCGCTTCTGTTGCAGCAAACACATGCAAAGAAAAGCAAGCCAGACATGATCAATGGATCAGCTTTCAAAGGAACAAGATCTAGCAGCCATTTCCCTTAGCTGCAGACTCAATGCAGAGAAATGTTTACAGAAAAAGGCAAGTAAAAAACGTTTTTGTTCATTAAACTTTTTGATGATGATACAGTCTGTTGTGTGATTAAACACAGGCAGGCTAATCAGTGTATAACCAGACCTGAGCAATGGAGCCGTTTTTAAATGAACAAGATCTAGCAGCCACACTTCCCTTAGCTGCAGAAAAATGCAAGTAAAAAAATGTTTTTTTCTCCAACATAGGTGTGTCCGGTCCACGGCGTCATCCTTACTTGTGGGATATTCTCTTCCCCAACAGGAAATGGCAAAGAGCCCAGCAAAGCTGGTCACATGATCCCTCCTAGGCTCCGCCTACCCCAGTCATTCTCTTTGCCGTTGTACAGGCAACATCTCCACGGAGATGGCTTAGAGTTTTTTAGTGTTTAACTGTAGTTTTTCATTATTCAATCAAGAGTTTGTTATTTTCAAATAGTGCTGGTACGTACTATTTACTCAGAAACAGAAAAGAGATGAAGAATTCTGTTTGTATGAGGAAAATGATTTTAGCAACCGTAACTAAAATCCATGGCTGTTCCACACAGGACTGTTGAGAGCAATTAACTTCAGTTGGGGGAACAGTGTGCAGTCTCTTACTGCTTGAGGTATGACACATTCTAACAAGACGATGTAATGCTGGAAGCTGTCATTTTCCCTATGGGATCCGGTAAGCCATGTTTATTACGATTGTAAATAAGGGCTTCACAAGGGCTTATTTAAACTGTAGACTTTTTCTGGGCTAAATCGATTGATTATTAACACATATTTAGCCTTGAGGAATCATTTTATCTGGGTATTTTGATATAATAATATCGGCAGGCACTGTTTTAGACACCTTATTCTTTAGGGGCTTTCCCAAAGCATAGGCAGAGTCTCATTTTCGCGCCGGTGTTGCGCACTTGTTTTTGAGAGGCATGGCATGCAGTCGCATGTGAGAGGAGCTCTGATACTTATAAAAGACTTCTGAAGGCGTCATTTGGTATCGTATTCCCCTTTGGGTTTGGTTGGGTCTCAGCAAAGCAGATACCAGGGACTGTAAAGGGGTTTAAAGCTTAAAACGGCTCCGGTTCCGTTATTTTAAGGGTTAAAGCTTCCAAAATTGGTGTGCAATATTTTCAAAGCTTTAAGACGCTGTGGTGAAAATTTGGTGAATTTTGAACAATTCCTTCATGTTTTTTCGCAATTGCAGTAATAAAGTGTGTTCAGTTTAAAATTTAAAGTGACAGTAACGGTTTTATTTTAAAACGTTTTTTGTACTTTCTGATCAAGTTTATGCCTGTTTAACATGTCTGAACTACCAGATAGACTGTGTTCTGAATGTGGGGAAGCCAGAATTCCTATTCATTTAAATAAATGTGATTTATGTGATAATGACAATGATGCCCAAGATGATTCCTCAAGTGAGGGGAGTAAGCATGGTACTGCATCATTCCCTCCTTCGTCTACACGAGTCTTGCCCACTCAGGAGGCCCCTAGTACATCTAGCGCGCCAATACTCCTTACTATGCAACAATTAACGGCTGTAATGGATAATTCTGTCAAAAACATTTTAGCCAAAATGAACCCTTGTCAGCGTAAGCGTGGCTGCTCTGTTTTAGTTACTGAAGAGCATGACGACGCTGATATTAATATCTCTGAAGGGCCCCTAACCCAATCTGAGGGGGCCAGGGAGGTTTTGTCTGAGGGAGAAATTACTGATTTAGGGAACATTTCTCAGCAGGCTGAATCTGATGTGATTACATTTAAATTTAAATTGGAACATCTCCGCATTTTGCTTAAGGAGGTATTATCCACTCTGGATGATTGTGAAAATTTAGTCATCCCAGAGAAACTATGTAAAATGGACAAGTTCCTAGAGGTGCCGGGGCTCCCAGAAGCTTTTCCTATACCCAAGCGGGTGGCGGACATTGTTAATAAAGAATGGGAAAGGCCCGGTATTCCTTTCGTCCCTCCCCCCATATTTAAAAAATTGTTTCCTATGGTCGACCCCAGAAAGGACTTATGGCAGTCAGTCCCCAAGGTCGAGGGAGCGGTTTCTACTTTAAACAAACGCACCACTATTCCCATAGAGGATAGTTGTGCTTTCAAAGATCCTATGGATAAAAAATTAGAAGGTTTGCTTAAAAAGATGTTTGTTCAGCAGGGTTACCTTCTACAACCCATTTCATGCATTGTCCCTGTCACTACTGCCGCATATTTCTGGTTTGATGAACTGCTTAAGGTGCTCGATAGTGACTCTCCTCCTTATGAGGAGATTATGGACAGAATCAATGCTCTCAAATTGGCTAATTCTTTCACTCTAGACGCCTCTTTGCAATTGGCTAAGTTAGCGGCTAAGAACTCTGGGTTTGCTATTGTGGCGCGCAGAGCGCTTTGGTTGAAATCTTGGTCGGCTGATGCGTCTTCCAAGAACAAGCTACTAAACATTCCTTTCAAGGGGAAAACGTTGTTTGGTCCTGACTTGAAAGAGATTATCTCTGATATCACTGGGGGTAAGGGCCACGCCCTTCCTCAGGATCGGCCTTTCAAGGCAAAAAATAGACCTAATTTTCGTCCCTTTCGTAAAAACGGACCAGCCCAAGGTGCTACGTCCTCTAAGCAAGAGGGTAATACTTCTCAGGCCAAGCCAGCTTGGAGACCAATGCAAGGCTGGAACAAGGGAAAGCAGGCCAAGAAACCTGCCACTGCTACCAAGACAGCATGAAATATTGGCCCCCGATCCGGGACCGGATCTGGTGGGGGGCAGACTCTCTCTCTTCGCTCAGGCTTGGGCAAGAGATGTTCTGGATCCTTGGGCGCTAGAAATAGTCTCCCAGGGTTATCTTCTGGAATTCAAGGGACTTCCCCCAAGGGGGAGGTTCCACAGGTCGCAGTTGTCTTCAGACCACATAAAAAGACAGGCGTTCTTACATTGTGTAGAAGACCTGTTAAAAATGGGAGTGATTCATCCTGTTCCATTAAGAGAACAGGGGATGGGGTTCTACTCCAATCTGTTCATAGTTCCCAAAAAAGAGGGAACGTTCAGACCAATCCTAGATCTCAAGATCTTAAACAAATTTCTCAAGGTCCCATCGTTCAAGATGGAAACCATTCGAACTATCCTTCCTTCCATCCAGGAAGGTCAATTCATGACCACGGTGGATTTAAAGGATGCGTATCTACATATTCCTATCCACAAGGAACATCATCGGTTCCTAAGGTTTGCATTCCTGGACAAACATTACCAGTTCGTGGCGCTTCCTTTCGGATTAGCCACTGCTCCAAGGATTTTCACAAAGGTACTAGGGTCCCTTCTAGCGGTGCTAAGACCAAGGGGCATTGCAGTAGTACCTTACCTGGACGACATTCTGATTCAAGCGTCGTCCCTTCCTCAAGCAAAGGCTCACACGGACATTGTCCTGGCCTTTCTCAGATCTCACGGCTGGAAAGTGAACGTGGAAAAGAGTTCTCTATCCCCGTCAACAAGGGTTCCCTTCTTGGGAACAATTATAGACTCCTTAGAAATGAGGATCTTTCTAACAGAGGCCAGAAAAACAAAGCTTCTGGACTCTTGTCGGATACTTCATTCCGTTCCTCTTCCTTCCATAGCTCAGTGCATGGAAGTGATCGGGTTGATGGTGGCGGCGATGGACATAGTTCCTTTTGCGCGCATTCATCTAAGACCATTACAACTGTGCATGCTCAGTCAGTGGAATGGGGACTATACAGACTTGTCTCCGAAGATACAAGTAAATCAGAGGACCAGAGACTCACTCCGTTGGTGGCTGTCCCTGGACAATCTGTCTCAAGGGATGATGTTCCACAGACCAGAGTGGGTCATTGTCACGACCGACGCCAGTCTGATAGGCTGGGGCGCGGTCTGGGGATCCCTGAAAGCTCAGGGTCTTTGGTCTCGGGAAGAATCTCTTCTACCGATAAATATTCTGGAACTGAGAGCGATATTCAATGCTCTCCAGGCCTGGCCCCAGCTTGCGAGGACCAGGTTCATACGGTTTCAATCAGACAACATGACGACTGTTGCGTACATCAACCATCAGGGGGGAACAAGGAGTTCCCTAGCGATGGAAGAAGTAACCAAAATTATTCTTTGGGCGGAGTCTCACTCCTGCCACCTGTCTGCTATCCACATCCCAGGAGTGGAAAATTGGGAAGCGGATTTTCTGAGTCGGCAGACATTGCATCCGGGGGAGTGGGAACTCCATCCGGAAATCTTTGCCCAAGTCACTCACCTGTGGGGCATTCCAGACATGGATCTGATGGCCTCTCGTCAGAACTTCAAAGTTCCTTGCTACGGGGCCAGATCCAGGGATCCCAAGGCGGCTCTAGTGGATGCACTAGTAGCACCTTGGACCTTCAAACTAGCTTATGTGTTCCCGCCATTTCCTCTCATCCCCAGGCTGATAGCCAGGATCAAGCAGGAGAGGGCGTCGGTGATCTTGATAGCTCCTGCGTGGCCACGCAGGACTTGGTATGCAGATCTGGTGAATATGTCATCGGCTCCACCTTGGAAGCTACCTTTGAGACGAGACCTTCTTGTTCAGGGTCCGTTCGAACATCCGAATCTGGTTTCACTCCAGCTGACTGCTTGGAGATTGAACGCTTGATTTTATCGAAGCGAGGATTCTCAGATTCTGTTATCGATACTCTTGTTCAGGCCAGAAAGCCTGTGACTAGAAAGATTTACCACAAAATTTGGAAAAAATATATCTGTTGGTGTGAATCTAAAGGATTCCCTTGGGACAAGGTTAAGATTCCTAGGATTCTATCCTTCCTTCAAGAAGGATTGGAAAAAGGATTATCTGCAAGTTCCCTGAAGGGACAGATTTCTGCCTTGTCGGTATTACTTCACAAAAAGCTGGCAGCTGTGCCAGATGTTCAAGCCTTTGTTCAGGCTCTGGTTAGAATCAAGCCTGTTTACAAACCTTTGACTCCTCCTTGGAGTCTCAATTTAGTTCTTTCAGTTCTTCAGGGGGTTCCATTTGAACCCTTACATTCCGTTGATATTAAGTTATTATCTTGGAAAGTTTTGTTTTTAGTTGCGATTTCTTCTGCTAGAAGAGTCTCAGAATTATCTGCTCTGCAGTGTTCTCCTCCTTATCTGGTGTTCCATGCAGATAAGGTGGTTTTACGTACTAAACCTGGTTTTCTTCCAAAAGTTGTTTCTAACAAAAACATTAACCAGGAGATTATCGTACCTTCTCTGTGTCCAAAACCAGTTTCAAAGAAGGAACGTTTGTTGCACAATTTGGATGTTGTTCGCGCTCTAAAATTCTATTTAGATGCTACAAAGGATTTTAGACAAACATCTTCCTTGTTTGTTGTTTATTCAGGTAAAAGGAGAGGTCAAAAAGCAACTTCTACCTCTCTCTCTTTTTGGATTAAAAGCATCATCAGATTGGCTTACGAGACTGCCGGACGGCAGCCTCCCGAAAGAATCACAGCTCATTCCACTAGGGCTGTGGCTTCCACATGGGCCTTCAAGAACGAGGCTTCTGTTGATCAGATATGTAGGGCAGCGACTTGGTCTTCACTGCACACTTTTACCAAATTTTACAAGTTTGATACTTTTGCTTCTTCTGAGGCTATTTTTGGGAGAAAGGTTTTGCAAGCCGTGGTGCCTTCCATTTAGGTGACCTGATTTGCTCCCTCCCTTCATCCGTGTCCTAAAGCTTTGGTATTGGTTCCCACAAGTAAGGATGACGCCGTGGACCGGACACACCTATGTTGGAGAAAACAGAATTTATGTTTACCTGATAAATTTCTTTCTCCAACGGTGTGTCCGGTCCACGGCCCGCCCTGGTTTTTTTTTTTTAATCAGGTCTGATATTTTATTTTCTTTAACTACAGTCACCACGGTACCATATGGTTTCTCCTATGCAAATATTCCTCCTTAACGTCGGTCGAATGACTGGGGTAGGCGGAGCCTAGGAGGGATCATGTGACCAGCTTTGCTGGGCTCTTTGCCATTTCCTGTTGGGGAAGAGAATATCCCACAAGTAAGGATGACGCCGTGGACCGGACACACCGTTGGAGAAAGAAATTTATCAGGTAAATATAAATTCTGTTTTACATTAAACAGTTTGTTGATGATACAGTCTGTTGTGTGATTATATCTACAGTATATTTTTAGGTTTATAATGCTGTTTACCATTTAAAGTCTTCATTTCAAAGCTTTAAAAATAATGTATTAGGTGTTACTTATGACAATTTTGAGAGGGGCCTGGAACCTAACTCCCTCACTTCCCATTGATTTACATTATATACTAGGTTTCAATTTACAACAGTTTCAATTTACAACCATTCCTTCTGGAACCTAACCCCAGCGTAAACTGAGGGCTACCTGTATATGTCTTTGGCTATTTTAGCTAGAAGAGCTTTATGGCTTAAATCTTGGAATGCAGATATGACTTTTAAGTCAACGTTGCTATCTCTATCTTTCCAAGGTAATAAATTGTTTGTTCTCAGTTGGATTCTATAATTTCAACTGTCACTGGGGGGGGAAGGGAGCTTTTTTTACCTCTGGATAAAAAATCTAAAGGTAAATTTAGGGTTGCTAACCGTTTTCGTTCCTTTCGTCAGAATAAGGAGCAGAAGCCTGACCCTTCCCCTAAAGGAACGGTTTCCAATTGGAAGCCATCTTCAGTGTGGAATAAATCCAAGCCTTTTAGAAAATCAAAACCAGCCCCCAAGTCCGCATGAAGGTGCGGCCCTCATTCCAGCACAGCTGGTAGGAGGCAGACTACAATTTTTCAAAGATGTTTGTATCAATTCAATCCAAAATCATTGGCTTCAGAACATTGTTTCTCAAGGGAACAGAATAGGTTTCAAAGTAAGACCGCCTGTAAGAAGTTTCTTTCTTTCATGCATTCCAGTGAACCCAGTAAAGGCTCAGGCTTTCCTGAAGTGTGTTTCAGACCTGGAGTCATCTGGGGTAATTGTGCCAGTTCCATATCTGGAACGGGGTCTGGGGTTTTATTCAAATCTGTTCATTGTTCCAAAGAAAGAAAATTCTTTCAGACCAGTTCTGGATCTAAACCTTTTGAATCGAATACCAACATTCAAAATGGTGACTATAAGGACTATTCTGCCTTTTGTTCAGCAAGGGCATTATATGTCCACAATAGACTTACAGGATGCTTATCTTCATATTCCAATTCATCCAGATCACTATCAGTTCCTGAGATTCTCTTTTCTAGACAAGCATTACCAATTTGTTGCTCTTCCTTTTGGCCTAGCAACAGCTCCAAGGATCATTTCAAAGGTTCTTGGTGCCCTACTCTCTGTAATCAGAGAGCGGGGGTATTGCAGTGTTTCCTTATTTGGACGATATCTTGGTACTTGCTCAGTCTTTACATTCTGCAGAATCTCACACGAATCAACTAGTGTTGTTTCTTCAAAAGCATGGTTGGAGGATCAATTGACCAAAGAGTTCCTTGATTCCTCAGACAAAGGTAACCTTTTTAGGATTCCAAATAGATTCAGTATCCATGACTTTGTCTCTAAAAAGACAAAAGACGTTTGAAATTGGTTTCAGCTTGTCGGAACCTTCAGTCTCAGTCATTCCCTTCAGTAGCTATGTGCATGGAAGTTTTAGGTCTCATGACTGCAGCATCGGACGCGATCCCCTTTGCACGTTTTCACATGATACCTCTTCAGCTTTGTATGCTGAACCAATGGTGCAGGGATTATACAAGGATATCACAATTACTATCCTTAAATCCCAATACTCGACTATCTCTGACTTGGTGGTTAGATCACCATCGTATAGTTCAAGGGGCCTCTTTTCATCGTCCAACCTGGACTGTGATCACAACAGATGCAAGTCTTTCAGGTTGGGGAGCTGTCTGGGGGTCTCTGACAGCGCAGGGGGTTTGGAAATCTCAAGAGGCGAGATTACCAATCAATATTTTGGAACTCCGTGCGATTTTCAGAGCTCTTCAGTCCTGGCCTCTTCTTAAGAGAGAACAGTTTATTTGTTTTCAGACAGACAATGTCACAAGCGTGGCGTATGTCAATCATCAAGGTGGGACTCATAGTCCTCAAGCTATAAAAGAAGTATCTTGGATACTTGTATGGGCGGAATCCAGCTCCTGTCTAATCTCTGCGGTCCATATCCCAGGTATAAACAATTGGGAAGCGGATTATCTCAGTCGCCAGAGAATGGTCTCTTCACCTAGATGTGTTTCTTCAGATTGTTCAGATGTGGGGGCCTCCAGAAATAGATCTGATGGCTTCTCATCTAAACAGGAAACTTCCCAGGTATCGGTCCAGGGATCCTCAGGCGGAAGCAGTGGATGCGTTGTCACTTCCTTGGAGTTATCATCCTGCTTATATCTTTCCGCCTCTAGTTCTTCTTCCAAAAGTGATTTCCAAAATCATAATGGAACGTTTATTTGTACTGCTGGTGGCTCCAGCATGGCCACACAGGTTTTGGTATGCGGATCTTGTTCGGATGTCCAGTTGCCAACCTTGGCCACTTCCGTTAAGGCCAGACCTTCTATCTCAAGGTCTATTTTTCCATCAGTATCTCAAATCATTAAATTTTAAGGTATGGAGATTGAACGCTTAGTGCTTAGTCATAGAGGTTTCTCTGACTCAGTGATTAATACTAAGTTGCAGGCTCGCAAATCTGTGTCTAGAAAGATTTACTACAGAGTTTGGAAGACTTACATTTCATGGTGTTCTTCTTATAAATTCTCTTGGCATTCTTTTAGAATTCCTAGAATTTTACAGTTTCTTCAGGATGGTTTGGATAAGGGTTTGTCTGCAAGTTCCTTGAAAGGACAAATCTCTGCTCTTTCTGTTCTATTTCACAGAAAAATTGCTAATCTTCCTGACATTCGTTGTTTCGTACTGGCTTTGGTTCGTATCAAGCCTGTCATTAAGTCAATTTCTCCTCTTTGGAGTCTTAATTTGGTTTTGAGAGCTTTACAGGCTCCTCCGTTTGAGCCTATGCATTCTCTGGACATTAAATTACTTTCTTGGAAAGTATTGTTTCTTTTGGCCATCTCTTCAGCTAGAAGAGTTTCTGAATTATCTGCTCTTTCTTGTGAATCTCCTTTTCTGATTTTTCATCAGGATAAGGCGGTTTTGCGGACTTCATTTAAATTTTTACCTAAAGTTGTGAATTCCATCAACATTAGTAGAGAAATTGTTGTCCCTTCGTTGTGTCCTAATCCTAAGAATTCTTTGGAAAGATCTTTACATTCTTTGGATGTGGTTAGAGCTTTAAAATATTATGTTGAAGCTACTAAAGATTTCAGAAAGACTTCTAGTCTATTTGTTATCTTTTCTGGTTCTAGGAAAGGTCAGAAGGCTTCTGCCATTTCTTTGGCTTCTTGGTTAAAGCTTTTGATTCATCATGCTTATTTGGAGTCGGGTAAATCCCCGCCTCAGAGGATTACAGCTCATTCTACTAGGTCAGTTTCTACTTCCTGGGCTTTTAAGAATGAAGCTTCTGTTGATCAGATTTGCAAAGCAGCAACTTGGTCTTCTTTGCATACCTTTACTAAGTTTTACCATTTTGATTTTTTCTCTTCTTCAGAAGCAGTTTTTGGTAGAAAAGTTCTTCAGGCAGCTGTTTGTTTGATTCTTCTGCTTATAATTTCAGTTTTTTTCATTATAAGATTTAAACTTTTGATTTGGGTTGTGGATTAATTTTTCAGCGGAATTGGCTGTCTTTATTTTTATCCCTCCCTCTCTAGTGACTCTTGCGTGGAGTTCCACATCTTGGGTATTTGCTATCCCATACGTCACTAGCTCATGGACTCTTGCCAATTACATGAAAGAAAACAGAATTTATGTAAGAACTTACCTGATAAATTAATTTCTTTCATATTGGCAAGAGTCCATGAGGCCCACTCTTTTCTCTTGTTAGGTGTATCCAGTCCACGGATCATCCATTACTTGTGGGATATTCTCCTTCCCAACAGGAAGTTGCAAGAGGATCATCCACAGCAGAGCTGCTATATAGCTCCTCCCCTAACTGCCATATCCAGTCATTCTCTTGCAAGCTCTCAACATAGCTGGAGCCCAGGCGTGGGCAAGAGATGTTCAGGATCCCTGGGCGTTGGAGATCATATCTCAGGGATATCTTCTGGACTTCAAAGCTTCCCCCCCACAAGGGAGATTTCACCTTTCGAGATTATCTGTAAACCAGATAAAGAAAGAGGCATTCTTACGCTGTGTGCAAGACCTCCTAATAATGGGAGTGATCCATCCAGTTCCACAGATGGAACAAGGACAGGGATTTTATTCAAATCTGTTTGTGGTTCCCAAAAAAGAGGGAACCTTCAGACCAATTTTGGATCTAAAGATCTTAAACAAATTCCTCAGAGTTCCATCGTTTAAAATGGAAACTATTCGGACAATCCTACCTATGATCCAGGAGGGTCAGTACATGACCACATTGGATTTCAAGGATGCTTACCTTCACATACCGATTCACAAAGATCATCATCGGTTCCTAAGGTTTGCCTTTCTAGACAGGCATTACCAGTTTGTGGCTCTTCCCTTCGGGTTAGCTACAGCCCCAAGAATTTTTACAAAGGTTCTGGGGTCTCTTCTGGCGGTCCTAAGACCACGGGGCATAGCAGTGGCCCCTTATCTAGAAGACATCCTGATACAGGCGTCAAACTTCCAACTTGCCAAATCTCATACGGACATAGTGTTGGCATTTCTGAGGTCGCATGGGTGGAAAGTGAACAAGGGAAAGAGTTCTCTATCACCCCTCACAAGGGTTTCCTTCCTAGGAACTCTGATAGATTCTGTAGAAATGAAAATTTACCTGACGGAGTCCAGGTTATCAAAGCTTCTAAATTCCTGCCGTGTTCTTCACTACATTCCGCGCCCTTCGGTGGCTCAGTGCATGGAAGTGATCGGCTTAATGGTAGCGGCGATGGACATAGTGCCATTTGCGCGCCTACATCTCAGACCGCTGCAATTATGCATGCTCAGTCAGTGGAATGGGGATTACACAGATTTGTCCCCTCTGCTAAATCTGGATCAAGAGACCAGAGATTCTCTTCTCTGGTGGCAATCTCAGGTCCATCTGTCCAAAGGTATGACCTTTCGCAGGCCAGATTGGACAATTGTAACAACAGATGCCAGCCTTCTAGGTTGGGGTGCAGTCTGGAATTCCCTGAAGGCTCAGGGATCGTGGACTCAGGAGGAGAAACTCCTCCCAATAAATATTCTGGAGTTAAGAGCAATATCCATTGCTCTTCTAGCTTGGCCTCAGTTAGCAACCCTGAGGTTCATCAGATTTCAGTCGGACAACATCACGACTGTGGCTTACATCAACCATCAAGGGGGGACCAGGAGCTCCCTAGCGATGTTAGAAGTCTCCAAGATAATTCGCTGGGCAGAGACTCACTCTTGCCATCTATCAGCGATCCATATCCCAGGTGTAGAGAACTGGGAGGCGGATTTTCTAAGTCGTCAGACTTTTCATCTGGGGGAGTGGGAACTCCATCCGGAGGTGTTTGCTCAATTGGTTCATCGTTGGGGCACACCAGAATTGGATCTCATGGCGTCTCGCCAGAACGCCAAGCTTCCTTGTTACGGATCCAGGTCCAGGGACCCAGAAGCGACGCTGATAGATGCTCTAGCAGCACCGTGGTTCTTCAACCTGGCTTATGTGTTTCCACCGTTTCCTCTGCTCCCTCGACTGATTGCCAAAATCAAACAGGAGAGAGCATCGGTGATCTTGATCGCGCCTGCGTGGCCACGCAGGACCTGGTATGCAGACCTGGTGGACATGTCATCCTTTCCACCTTGGCCTCTGCCTCTGAGACAAGACCTTCTACTACAAGGTCCTTTCAATCATCCAAATCTAATTTCTCTGAGACTGACTGCCTGGAGATTGAACGCTTGATTTTATCAATGCGTGGCTTCTCTGAGTCAGTCATTGATACCTTAATACAGGCACGAAAGCCTGTAACCAGGAAAATCTACCATAAGATATGGCGCAAATATCTTCATTAGTGTGAATCCAAGAATTACTCATGGAGTAAGGTTAGGATTCCTAGGATATTGTCCTTTCTCCAAGAGGGTTTGGATAAAGGATTATCAGCTAGTTCTTTAAAGGGACAGATTTCTGCTCTGTCTATCCTTTTGCACAAGCGTCTGGCAGAGGTTCCAGACGTCCAGGCATTTTGTCATTCTTTGGTTAGAATTAAGCCTGTGTTTAAACCGGTTGCTCCTCCATGGAGCTTAAACTTGATTCTTAAGGTTCTTCAAGGAGTTCCGTTTGAACCCCTTCATTCCATTGATATCAAACTTTTATCTTGGAAAGTTCTGTTTTTGATGGCTATTTCCTCGGCTCGTAGAGTCTCTGAGTTATCAGCTTTACAATGTGATTCTCCTTATCTGATTTTCCATACAGATAAAGTAGTTCTGCGTACAAAACCTGGGTTTTACCTAAGGTAGTTTCCAACAAGAATATCAATCAAGAGATTGTTGTTCCATCATTGTGTCCTAATCCTTCTTCAAAGAAGGAACGTCTTTTACATAATTTGGACGTAGTCCGTGCTTTAAAGTTTTACTTACAAGCGACTAAAGATTTTCGTCAAACATCTTCCCTGTTTGTTGTTTACTCTGGACAGAGGAGAGGTCAAAAGGCTTCGGCAACCTCTCTTTCTTTTTGGCTTCGGAGCGTAATATGCTTAGCCTATGAGACTGCTGGACAGCAGCCCCCTGAAAGGATTACAGCTCATTCTACTAGAGCTGTGGCTTCCTCCTGGGCCTTTAAAAATGAGGCTTCTGTTGAACAGATTTGCAAAGCGGCGACTTGGTCTTCGCTTCATACCTTTTCAAAATTTTACAAATTTGATACTTTTGCTTCTTCGGAGGCTATTTTTGGGAGAAAGGTTCTACAGGCAGTGGTCCCTTCCGTTTAAGTACCTGCCTTGTCCCTCCCTTCATCCGTGTACTTTAGCTTTGGTATTGGTATCCCACAAGTAATGGATGATCCGTGGACTGGATACACCTAACAAGAGAAAACATAATTTATGCTTACCTGATAAATTTATTTCTCTTGTGGTGTATCCAGTCCACGGCCCGCCCTGTCCTTTTAAGGCAGGTCTAAATTTTAAACTACAGTCACCACTGCACCCTATGGTTTCTCCTTTCTTGGCTAGTTTCGGTCGAATGACTGGATATGGCAGTTAGGGGAGGAGCTATATAGCAGCTCTGCTGTGGGTGATCCTCTTGCAACTTCCTGTTGGGAAGGAGAATATCCCACAAGTAATGGATGATCAGTGGACTGGATACACCACAAGAGAAATACATTTATCAGGTAAGCATAAATTATGTTTTTGTGGTGGTTATGATTTTTGTATAAAGCACAATTATTCCAATTCCTTGTTGATGCTTTTACTCCTTTCTTATCACCCCACTTCTTGGCTATTTTTTAAACTGAATTGTGGGTGTGGTGGGGGGGGTGTATTTATAGCCATTTTGAGGTTTGGGAAACTTTGCCCCTCCTGGTAGGAATGTATATCCCATACGTCACTAGCTCATGGACTCTTGCCAATATGAAAGAAATGAATTTATCAGGTAAGTTCTTACATAAATTATGGTGTTTTTTCCAGCACAGGAATACACATTTTTCAAAAATTAAATAATTTGAATGCTTTTTTTAAAATGCCATATTTTATAAGAAAAGAAAATACCCACTTTAAACAGTTTAATTGTAATGAAAGTAGGGTTTTATGGGAAGGGCACATCATTGCACCACATCTTACTGGTTTAAAAATATTAATCTAAAACCTTCAATTTGTTGTCTCATTACCATTACCTTCACCTACCATCTATATATTCTAGCATCCGGTTAAAGCTACAGTCACCATTCTGTATTGTTAGAATATGCTGTCAGGATCATTAAAGTGTCAGTAAACATTAAAATTAATGTTATATAATTCTGCACATAATGCAGAATTATATATCATTATATTAGCGCAAACGTTTTAAAACAAAATTTCCCCTTTGAATTTTAAAAAAACCCTGCTGTTTTACAGACCCGCTCTCTGTGATCTTCTGAGCGGGTCTGTTTTTTTTTCAAACAGCGCATCGGGCCAGCTGTATAGTCACAGCCCGGCCCGACCGCGCCATAGCACTAAGTGCAGCAACAAACAAATACAGTCGTACTATATTTTTTACTTCCTCTTAACTAAAAAAGCAGTGTTGTTTTAAAGTGACATTCCAGACAAAATTGGAATTCACACGGGTGCATTTCACTTTTGAATATAATCATTTTTGCAATATACATGAATTTTCAAAAATGCTTCTAATAAAAGCTATAGCTATTTCTTTTCTAAGATATGGAGAGTCCACAACGTCATTCAATTACTAGTGGGAATATTGCTCCTGGCCAGCAGAAGGAGGCAAAGAGCACCACAGCAAAGCTGAAAAATGTCACTCCCCTACCCATAATCCCCAGTCATTCTCTTTGCCTCTGTCAATGGAGGAGGTGAAGTTTGGTGTCTGAAGAAAATTGGATTTTTTTTGTTACAAGCAAGATTTTTGGGTATAGCTGTAGTCCACCTCAATCTCTGCAGTAGAGTAGTGGTGGCTTTTTTAGCAGTTAGGAACTTGGGAGGTGGGCCTTGCTCTCTTTTCCTAACATATTTTCTGCCCATGGTATAGAAAGCCAGAGTAGGTTAACTCTGTTCATTCTTTTTCTACAGGTCTCTGTCCTTTCATACCTTGTGAGCTGTTGTCCTGCCTGACAGTTGGATTGCAGGTAAGTGCTTTTGTCTTCTAGGGATTGAAGACTTTCACTTCTAAGGACTTTGTCTGTATTTTATGTTTGGGACTTTTTATATCACTGATTTGGGATATTTATAGGCATGGTGAATAAATATTAACCTTTTTTATTTTTTGTGGCTCTTATATGGGGGGGGGGGTATGTTTGTTCCTAGGTCACATAAGATTTTTCTTTATAGGGTTCAATGTAGGAATGTTTGTTGTGAATTTTTAAACTTTCAGTGTGCCATTCTGGGCTTACAGCTGCAACGGCTTTTTGCGGGGGGGTTTTTGTAACTGTTTTTAACCGCCTTTCACTAGATAGGGGCGTGTTCTATGACGCTTTTAGTATAACTGGATCAGAAGCGCGCACTTTTCTCGTTTGCTGCGCTGTCTCTGATCGAGGTCATGTGAACCGCTCTTCCGCATTCAGTAAGTGAAGCGGCGTCTTCCTGCCGACATCTCCTGTTGAAGCTGGATTGTTGGGTTCAGTAGGTGAATCCTGTGTCTTATTTCGCTGCTTGTTTTACGGCTGGAGGTCTGGTAGGGCGCCTCAGTTGTAGCTGAGGTATAGAGCCTACTTATACGTATTTTATATTTTTTGTATAGCGTTCTGAGGACACAGATTGGGGGGATTATTTAAAGTGACATTATTTGATTTAACTTATTTTGTCTTTTTATATATTATGGAGGTGGATCAAGATTTCCCTCCCTTGTGATAAATGTTTGTGTCTGGAGAAACAGATTGTTTTGCCTATGTAATTCTGTGATGCTTGTTTAGCTAAATGTAAAGATAAATTGTTATCCTCTGAGCCCAATAAAGTCTCTCAGGATGATGCTGTTGAGACTAAGCCACAGCTTTCTCCTCAAACGTCCCAAGCCACTATGGCATCACATGCAGTGCCCTGCAGTTCCTCTCAACCTCCTGGAGGAGTATATTTGCCTGCTGCATTATCTGCTTTTCCTGTATTGAGAAAACGCAAGAAGAAAACGAAACATTTAGATAGTAAGGTATCTGTTTCTGCTGCTGATACGCAGGTTGTCCTCCCTCATAAGTCTGGTGGGTCGGTTTCCTCGGCGACCTCTGAGGTGGTGAAATCTCAGATTTAGACAGTGTAAATCCTTTGCCTGATTCTGAAGAAGTTAATTTCAGATTTAAGCTTGCACACCTTTGGGTATTGTTAAAGGAGGTATTGGCTACTTTGGACGACTCAGATTCATCTGTCTTTGTCTACCCTAAAAAATCTAGTAAACTTATTAGATACTATGATGTTCCTTCCTCTGTGGAAGAGTTTCCTGTTCCATACTGTGTAACGGAGATTATTTCACAGGAATGGGAGAAGTCAGGGATTCCTTTTTCCCCATTTCCTGTTTTTAAAAAGATGTTTCCTGTTGCCGACTCCATTAAGGACTCTTGGCACACGGTGCCTAAAGTAGAAGGGGCTATTTCTACTCTGGCTAAGAGAACTACGATCCCTATAGAGGATAGCTGTTCTTTTAAGTATCCCATGGACAAGAAGCTGGAGGCTTATTTGAAGAAGATGTATGTTCATCAGGGTCTTCAATGGCAACCTACAGTTTGTATTGACACAGTAGCTAGTGCTGCATCTTATTGGTGCGATGCTTTGTCTGAATCTATTTTAGAGGAGACTCCATTGGAGGAAATCCAAGATAGGGTTAAGGCTCTTAAATTAGCCAATTCCTTTATTTCTGATGCTAACATGCAAGGTATTAAACTGGGAGCCAAGATGTCTGGCTTTACTGTCCTATCCCGCGGGGCTTTGTGGTTAAAATCTTGGTCAGCTGATGTAACCTCCAAGCTTCTGGCGCTTCCTTACAAGGGTAAAACCTTGTTTGGACCTAGTCTGGCAGAAATAATTTCTGAGATTACAGGTGGAAAAGGGTCTTTTCTACCACAAGACAAAAAGAATAGGTCTAAAGGACATCAAAGTAATTTTCGTTCCTTTCGTAATTTCAGATGTCAAAAGTCTTCCTCTTCCTCTCTCAAGCAGGAACAGTCCAAGTCTTCTTGGAAACCCAATCAGTATTGGAATAAGGGGAAGCAGTCAAAGAAGCCCGCATCTGATTCTAAGTCAGCATGAAGGCTCTGTCCCCGGTCCGGGATCGGATCAAGTGGGGGGCAGACTTTCTCTGTTTTATCAAGCCTGGATAAGAAATGTCCCAGATCCTTGGGCTGTGGACATAGTATCTCAGGGGTACAAAATAGAATTCAAATCTCTTCTTCCCAAAGGCAGGTTCCACCTTTTTAAGATTATCTGTAAATCGGGTAAAAAGAGAGGCATTCTTGAACTGCGTTCAGGACCTTTCGTCCTTGGGAGTGATTGTTCCAGTTCCTATAAGGGAACAGGGTCTAGGATTTTATTCAAATTTGTTTGTGGTTCCCAAAAAAAAGAGTTTCTTTTCGACCCATTTTAGACCTAAAGTTTCTCAGGGTGCCATCCTTCAAAATGGAAACCATTCATTCCATTCTTCCTTTGGTCCAAGAGGGTCAGTTCATGATGACCATAGACCTAAAGGATGCGTATCTTCATGTTCCTATCCACAGGGATCATCACAAGTTCCTGAGCTTTACCTTTCTGGACAAACATTTTCAGTTTGTGGCTCTTCCGTTTAGCCTTGCCACAGCTCCCAAAATTTTCTCAAAGGTTTTGGGGGCTCTTTTGGCAGTAGTCAGGTCTCAGGGAATTGCAGTGGCGCCCTACTTGGACAACATTTTGGTTTAGGCACCATCTTTTCAACAAGCAAACTCACACAGAGATCTAGTTGTCTTTTCTACATTCCCACAAATGAAAAGTGAATCTGGAAAAGAGTTCCCTTGTTCCAGCTACAAGGGTGGTTTTCTTAGGGACCATTATAGATTCCCCATCTATGATGATTTTTCTGACTTAGGTCAGAAAATCCAAAATTCTCTCTTCTTGCCTCTCTCTTCAGTCTTCTGTTCGGCCATCAGTGGCTCAATGTATGGAGGTAATTGGTCTGATGGTCGCTTCCATGGACATCATTCCCTTTGCTTGATTCCATTTGAGAGCTCTGCAATTATGCATGCTCAGACAATGGAACGGAGATCATGCGGCTCTGTCTCAGAGGATAGATCTGGATCAGTCAACAAGAGACTCTCTTCCGTGGTGGTTTTCTCAGGAGCATCTGTCTCTGGACACATGCTTCCAGAGACATTCTTGGAAGATTGTGACCACGGACGCCAGCCTGCTAGGCTGGGGAGCAGTCTGGGACTTGTTAAAGGCACAGGGACTTTGGACTCAGGAGTCTGCTCTTCCCATAAACATCTTGGAGTTGAGAGCAATTTTCAATGCTCTGATTGCTTGGCCTCAGTTGTCCTTAGCCCAGTTTATCAGATTCCAGTCAGACAACATCACCTCAGTGGCTTACATCAACCACCAGGGAGGAACCCGGAGTTCTTTAGCCATGAAGGAGGTGGCATGGATTATTCAGTGCGCAGAAGTTCACAATTGTTGTCTATCTGCCATCCACATCCAGGAGTGGACAACTGGGAAGTGGATTTCTTGAGCAGACAGAATTTTCATCCCGGGGAGTGGGCTCTCCATCCTGAGGTGTTCTCCAGGTTGACCCTCAAATGGGGGGGTGCCGGAGTTGGATCTGATGGTGTCTCAGCAGAACACCAAACTTCTAAGGTACGGTTCAAGGTCAAGAGATCCGCAGGCTGCTCTGATAGATGCTCTGGCGGCTCCTTGGGTTTTCGGTCTAGTATTTCTGTTTCCTCCGTTTGTGCTACTTCCACGAGTCATCAAACAGGAGAGAGTGTCTGTAATTCTTATAGCTCCTGCATGGCCTCGCAGGATCTGGTATGCAGACCTGGTGAAGATGTCATCTCTGCCACATTGGAGGTTACCTCTGAGGAAGGACCTTCTAAATTCAGGGTCCTTTCCATCATTAAAAATCTTGTTTCTCTGAAGCTGACTGCTTGGAGATTGAACGCTTAGTTCTTGCTAAGCGTGCGTTTTCTGAGTTGGTCATTGGGACCATGCTGCAGGCTCGCAAGCCTATAACTTGTAAAATGTACTATAAGGTATGGTGTAAACACATTTTATTGGTGTGAATTGATGGGCTACTCTTGGAGTAGGGTCAGGATTCCTAGAATTTTGTCTTTTCTCCAGGAAGGTCTAGAGAAAGGGTTGTCAGTCAGTTCTCTGAAGGGTCAGATTTCTGCTTTATCTATTTTGCTACATAAGCGCCTGGCGGATGTGCCAGATGTTCAATCTTTTTGTCAGGCCTTGGTCAGAATCAGGCCTGTATTTAAACCTGTTACTCCTCCTTGGAGCCTTAATCTTGTTCTTAAAGTTTTGCAGCAGGTTTCGTTTGATCCTATGCATTCCATAGATATTAAGTTATTATCTTGGAAGGTTTTGTTTCTTGTTGCTATCTCTTCTGCTCGGAGAGTTTTATAACTCTCAGCTTTGCAGTGTGATTCGCCTTACCTTATCTTTCATGTGGATAAGGTGGTTCTTCATACTAAATTGGGTTTTCTCCCTGAAGTGGTTTCGGTTAAAAATATTAATCAGGAAATTGTTGTTCCTTCTCTCTGTCCTAATCCTTCTCATAAGGGGTGTCTGTTGCACAACTTGGATGTTGTGCGTGCTCTAAAATTCTATTTACACGCGGCTAAGGATTTTCGTCAGTCTTCTGCCCTGTTTGTTTGTTTTTCTAGAAAACGCAAGGGTCAGAAGGCTACTGTTACTTCTCTTTCCTTCTGGTGTAGAAGTATGATTCGTCTTGCTTATGAGACTGCTGGTCAGCAGCCTCCTGAGAGAATTACGGCTCATTTCACTAGGGCTGTCTCCTCTTCTTGAGCTTTCAAAAATGAAGCTTCTGTGGAACAGATTTGCAAGGCTGCCAATTGGTCTTTTCTGCATACTTTTTCCAAATTTTCCAAATTCGATACTTTTGCCTCAGCTGAGGCTTCTTTTGGGAGAAAGGTTCTTCAAGCAGTGGTGCCTTCTGTTTAAGTCTGCCTGTCTTGTTCTCCCTCCCTTTTCATTCTGTGTTCTCTGGCTTGGGTATTGATTCCCACTAGTAATTGAATGACGTCGTGGACTCTCCATATCTTAGGAAAGAAAACAAAATGTATGCTTACCTGATAAATTTCTTTCTTTCCTGATATTCCTTTTAGACCGTTATTTTTGTCTAAATCTCAGGCACCTCTACACCTTTGTTATTCCTTTTTCCATTTGGTCGAATGACTGGGAATTATGGGTAGGGGAGTGACATTTAACAGCTTTGCTGTGGTGCTCTTTGCCTCCTCCTGCTGGCCAGGAGCAATATTCCCACTAGTAATTGAATGATGTTGTGGACTCTCCATATCTGGAAAGAAAGAACTTCATCAGTTAAGCATAAATTTTGTTTTCAAGAGTGTACTTAAAGGGACAGTCTAGTTAAAATAAACTTTCATTATTCAGGTAGGGCATTTAAAACAACTTTCCATTTTACTTTTAGCATCAAATTTGCTTTGTTCTCTTGGTATTCTTAGTTGAAAGCTAAACCTAGGTAGACTCATATGCTAATTTCTAAGCCCTTGAAGGCCACCTCTTATCTGAATGCATTTGACCGTTTTTCACAAAATGTACTAGTGACATTTATAATACACAAAATGATCGTGCTATTTTCCACATACACAGCCACACCTCGCCAATGTATCTGAAATGTGTTATGTAAATGTTATCTTCCGCTTTGGGAACAGAAGCGTGTCCTGCATATATCCATCTATATATTTCCTTCCCCGTGTTCACTCTCACCTTGAGAGAAAGTCACCTGACAGGGTGCTGTAAAATATTTAAATACTCCCACAGACTTAAAAGCACTCTTTGGACTTACATCAGCAAATGTAACTTTTATTGTAACGTTTCAGGACCACACGTGTCCCTTCTTCTTTAGGGTCTATAAGTTTGGTGAATATAACCGTTTTGTGTATTATAAATGTCACTTGTACACTTTTCATGTAATAAGCTGAGATATCATCACCCGCGCATGCGCGCATATACTGGCCGCAGCAAAATCCGACAGAACAATTTCTTTGTCAGTTTGCTACCTCTCACTGTGCATGCTGCTGATGACATCATCGCATTCCACACATTTCCTTTTAACATATGAGGAGTGTGATTAAGTAATACTGAGCATGCGTGCTGAGAGGTAGCAAATTCTGACAAGGGAGCAAAATTTGGCCTTAGTGTACTTTTATGGAAAGGAGCTACATTTTAATCAATGATGTCAAGAAAAAGAGGTAAAGTAAATTGGATTTTTTTTCTTGTTCACTCTTTCTGAAACATTGAAGTTTAATTTTGACTTTTATGTAAAAAAAAACCCCAGAACTTTTTCAGTGCCTTTGAAAATTAACCAATTAATGTGGCCCTAGGCCTAATAATATAGGGCTGAAATTATATGGTTTATTGATACCTAGTAGTTGAGGTATCTTGAAGTATTTTTGCTTAACATTCGCATATGCAGCTCACATTTTTGTCTTGTATGATGAAAAATAAACTGGTTCGTCAGATGGGATTTGTAGTAGAAGCCATGGGCACCACAGACACCTGTGAGCTTCTGACTCATGATGATGATGATGATGAGGTGACAACAAAAGATGGTCACAAGGTGCCAGAGGAACAAGAGGTTGGTTATAAAGTAACTTCTATTAATACTGCAAGATAGTAATATGCACATTTGTATGTAGTCCACTTAATGATGTTATGTAGCTCATAAAACAAGGTAATCCATGGCATGGCTAGCTGGGTTTGATTTTACCACAGTAAAGAAAAGACGGCTTGTAAGTAAGCAGGAGATTTCACTACTAAATAAAGCCACTACAAGTCTACAATATCAAGTGCATCTAAACACCATTCTGCTTGTGGCATACACATGCTAGTTACCCTAAGATATGACGTAAACCAAAGGAAAAATACAAAAGGTTTATTAAAATATATTTCTCCAACATAGGTGTGTCCGGTCCACGGCGTCATCCTTACTTGTGGGATATTCTCTTCCCCAACAGGAAATGGCAAAGAGCCCAGCAAAGCTGGTCACATGATCCCTCCTAGGCTCCGCCTTCCCCAGTCATTCTCTTTGCCGTTGTACAGGCAACATCTCCACGGAGATGGCTTAGAGTTTTTTGGTGTTTAACTGTAGTTTTTATTATTCAATCAAGAGTTTGTTATTTTAAAATAGTGCTGGTATGTACTATTTACTCTGAAACAGAAAAGAGATGAAGATTTCTGTTTGTAAGAGGAAAATGATTTTAGCAACCGTTACTAAAATCGATGGCTGTTTCCACACAGGACTGTTGAGAGGAATTAACTTCAGTTGGGGGAAACAGTGAGCAGACTTTTGCTGCTTGAGGTATGACACATTTCTAACAAGACGATGTAATGCTGGAAGCTGTCATTTTCCCTATGGGATCCGGTAAGCCATTTTTATTACATAAAGAAAAAAAGGGCTTCACAAGGGCTTTTAAGACTGTAGACATTTTCTGGGCTAAAACGATTTATATATAAGCATATTTTATACTCCATAGCCTTGAGGAATTATTTTAATCTTGGGAATTATGTAAAATAACCGGCAGGCACTGTATTGGACACCTTATTCTCTAGGGGCTTTCCCTAATCATAGGCAGAGTCTCATTTTCGCGCCTCTATTGCGCACTTGTTTTTGGGAAGCATGACATGCAGATGCATGTGTGAGGAGCTCTGATACATAGAAAAGACTTTCTGAAGGCGTCATTTGGTATCGTATTCCCCTTTGGGCTTGGTTGGGTCTCAGCAAAGCAGATACCAGGGACTGTAAAGGGGTTAAATAGAAAAACGGCTCCGGTTCCGTTATTTTAAGGGTTAAAGCTTCAAAATTTGGTGTGCAATATTTTTAAGGCTTTAAGACACTGTGGTGAAATTTTGGTGAATTTTGAACAATTCCTTCATACTTTTTCACATTTGCAGTAATAAAGTGTGTTCAGTTTAAAATTTAAAGTGACAGTAACGGTTTTATTTTAAAACGTTTTTTGTACTTTGTTATCAAGTTTATGCCTGTTTAACTGTCTGAACTACCAGATAGACTGTGTTCTGTATGTGGGGAAGCCAAGGTTCCTTCTCATTTAAATAGATGTGATTTATGTGACACAAAATTTAGAGAAAATGATGCCCAAGATGATTCCTCAAGTGAGGGGAGTAAGCATGGTACTGCATCATCCCCTCCTTCGTCTACACCAGTCTTGCCCACACAGGAGGCCCCTAGTACATCTAGTGCGCCAATACTCCTTACTATGCAACAATTAACGGCTGTAATGGATAATTCTATCAAAAACATTTTAGCCAAAATGCCCACTTATCAGCGAAAGCGCGACTGCTCTGTTTTAGAAAATACTGAAGAGCATGAGGACGCTGATGATATTGGTTCTGAAGTGCCCCTACACCAGTCTGAGGGGGCCAGGGAGGTTTTGTCTGAGGGAGAAATTTCAGATTCAGGGAAAATTTCTCAACAAGCTGAACCTGATGTGATTACATTTAAATTTAAATTGGAACATCTCCGCGCTCTGCTTAAGGAGGTGTTATCTACTCTGGATGATTGTGAGAATTTGGTCATTCCAGAGAAATTATGTAAAATGGACAAGTTCCTAGAGGTCCCGGGGCCCCCCGAAGCTTTTCCTATACCCAAGCGGGTGGCGGACATTGTAAATAAAGAATGAGAAAGGCCCGGTATACCTTTCGTCCCTCCCCCCATATTTAAGAAATTGTTTCCTATGGTCGACCCCAGAAAGGACTTATGGCAGACAGTCCCCAAGGTCGAGGGGGCGGTTTCTACTCTAAACAAACGCACCACTATACCCATAGAAGATAGTTGTGCTTTCAAAGATCCTATGGATAAAAAATTAGAGGGTTTGCTTAGAAAGATGTTTGTTCAGCAAGGTTACCTTCTACAACCAATTTCATGCATTGTTCCTGTCACTACAGCAGCGTGTTTCTGGTTCGATGAACTAGAAAAGGCGCTCAATAAAAATTCTTCTTATGAGGAGATTATGGACAGAATTCATGCTCTCAAATTGGCTAATTCTTTCACCCTAGACGCCACTTTGCAATTGGCTAGGTTAGCGGCGAAAAATTCTGGTTTTGCTATTGTGGCGCGCAGAGCGCTTTGGCTAAAATCTTGGTCAGCGGATGCGTCTTCCAAGAACAAATTGCTTAACATTCCTTTCAAGGGGAAAACGCTGTTTGGCCCTGACTTGAAAGAGATTATTTCTGATATCACTGGGGGCAAGGGCCACGCCCTTCCTCAGGATAGGTCTTTCAAGGCCAAAAATAAACCTAATTTTCGTCCCTTTCGCAGAAACGGACCAGCCCCAAGTGCTACGTCCTCTAAGCAAGAGGGTAATACTTCTCAAGCCAAGCCAGCCTGGAGGCCAATGCAAGGCTGGAACAAAGGAAAGCAGGCCAAGAAACCTGCCACTGCTACTAAGACAGCATGAGATGTTGGCCCCCGATCCGGGACCGGATCTGGTGGGGGGCAGACTCTCTCTCTTCGCTCAGGCTTGGGCAAGAGATGTTCTGGATCCTTGGGCGCTAGAAATAGTCTCCCAAGGTTATCTTCTGGAATTCAAGGGGCTTCCCCCAAGGGGGAGGTTCCACAGGTCTCAATTGTCTTCAGACCACATAAAAAAACAGGCATTCTTACATTGTGTAGAAGAACTGTTAAAAATGGGAGTGATTCATCCTGTTCCATTAGGAGAACAAGGGATGGGGTTCTACTCCAATCTGTTCGTAGTTCCCAAAAAAGAGGGAACATTCAGACCAATCTTAGATCTCAAGATCCTAAACAAGTTTCTCAAGGTTCCATCGTTCAAAATGGAAACCATTCGAACAATTCTTCCTTCCATCCAGGAAGGTCAATTCATGACCACGGTGGATTTAAAGGATGCGTATCTACATATTCCTATCCACAAGGAACATCATCGGTTCCTAAGGTTCGCATTCCTGGACAAGCATTACCAGTTTGTGGCACTTCCGTTCGGATTAGCCACTGCTCCAAGAATTTTCACAAAGGTACTAGGGTCCCTTCTAGCGGTGCTAAGACCAAGGGGCATTGCAGTAGTACCTTACTTGGACGACATTCTGATTCAAGCGTCGTCCCTTCCACAAGCAAAGGCTCACATTGTCCTGGCCTTTCTCAGATCTCACGGGTGGAAAGTGAACGTAGAAAAAAGTTCTCTATCTCCGTCAACAAGGGTTCCCTTCTTGGGAACAATAATAGACTCCTTAGAAATGAGGATTTTTCTGACAGAGGCCAGAAAATCAAAACTTCTAAACTCTTGTCAAATACTTCATTCTGTTCCTCTTCCTTCCATAGCGCAGTGCATGGAAGTAATAGGTTTGATGGTAGCGGCAATGGACATAGTTCCTTTTGCGCGAATTCATCTAAGACCATTACAACTGTGCATGCTCAGTCAGTGGAATGGGGACTATACAGACTTGTCTCCGACGATACAAGTAGATCAGAGGACCAGAGATTCACTCAGTTGGTGGCTGTCCCTGGACAACCTGTCACAGGGGATGAGCTTCCGCAGACCAGAGTGGGTCATTGTCACGACCGACGCCAGTCTGGTGGGCTGGGGCGCGGTCTGGGGACCCCTGAAAGCGCAGGGTCTTTGGTCTCGGGAAGAATCTATTCTCCCGATAAATATTCTGGAACTGAGAGCGATATTCAATGCTCTCAAGGCTTGGCCTCAGCTAGCAAAGACCAAGTTCATACGGTTTCAATCAGACAACATGACGACTGTTGCGTACATCAACCATCAGGGGGGAACAAGGAGTTCCCTGGCGATGGAAGAAGTGACCAAAATCATTCAATGGGCGGAGACTCACTCCTGCCACTTGTCTGCAATCCACATTCCAGGAGTGGAAAACTGGGAAGCGGATTTTCTGAGTCGTCAGACATTTCATCCGGGGGAGTGGGAACTCCATCCGGAAATCTTTGCCCAAATCACTCAACTGTGGGGCATTCCAGACATGGATCTGATGGCCTCTCGCCAGAACTTCAAGGTTCCTTGCTACGGGTCCAGATCCAGGGATCCCAAGGCGACTCTAGTAGATGCACTAGTAGCACCTTGGACCTTCAAACTAGCTTATGTATTCCCGCCGTTTCCTCTCATCCCCAGGCTGGTAGCCAGGATCAATCAGGAGAGGGCATCGGTGATCTTGATAGCTCCTGCGTGGCCACGCAGGACTTGGTATGCAGACCTGGTGAATATGTCATCGGCTCCACCATGGAAGCTACCTTTGAGACGAGACCTTCTTGTTCAAGGTCCGTTCGAACATCCGAATCTGGTCTCACTCCAACTGACTGCTTGGAGATTGAACGCTTGATCTTATCAAAGCGAGGGTTCTCAGATTCTGTCATTGATACTCTTGTTCAGGCCAGAAAGCCTGTAACTAGAAAAATCTACCACAAAATATGGAAAAAATATATCTATTGGTGTGAATCTAAAGGATTCCCTTGGGACAAGATAAAAGTTCCTAAGATTCTATCCTTTCTTCAAGAAGGTTTGGAGAAAGGATTATCTGCAAGTTCTTTGAAAGGACAGATTTCTGCCTTGTCTGTGTTACTTCACAAAAAGCTGGCAGCTGTGCCAGATGTTCAAGCCTTTGTTCAGGCTCTGGTTAGAATCAAGCCTGTTTACAAACCTTTGACTCCTCCTTGGAGTCTCAATTTAGTTCTTTCAGTTCTGCAGGGGGTTCCGTTTGAACCCTTACATTCCGTTGATATTAAGTTATTATCTTGGAAAGTTTTGTTTTTGGTTGCAATTTCTTCTGCTAGAAGAGTTTCAGAATTATCTGCTCTGCAGTGTTCTCCTCCTTATCTGGTGTTCCATGCAGATAAGGTGGTTCTGCGTACTAAACCTGGTTTTCTTCCGAAAGTTGTTTCTAACAAAAACATTAACCAGGAGATAGTCGTGCCTTCTTTGTGTCCGAATCCAGTTTCAAAGAAGGAACGTTTGTTGCACAATTTGGATGTAGTTCGTGCTCTAAAATTCTATTTAGATGCTACAAAGGATTTTAGACAAACATCTTCCTTGTTTGTTGTTTATTCTGGTAAAAGGAGAGGTCAAAAAGCAACTTCTACCTCTCTCTCTTTTTGGATTAAAAGCATCATCAGATTGGCTTACGAGACTGCCGGACGGCAGCCTCCTGAAAGAATCACAGCTCATTCCACTAGGGCTGTGGCTTCCACATGGGCCTTCAAGAACGAGGCTTCTGTTGATCAGATATGTAAGGCAGCGACTTGGTCTTCACTGCACACTTTTACTAAGTTTTACAAATTTGATACTTTTGCTTCTTCTGAGGCTATTTTTGGGAGAAAGGTTTTGCAAGCCGTGGTGCCTTCCATCTAGGTGACCTGATTTGCTCCCTCCCTTCATCCGTGTCCTAAAGCTTTGGTATTGGTTCCCACAAGTAAGGATGACGCCGTGGACCGGACACACCTATGTTGGAGAAAACAGAATTTATGTTTACCTGATAAATTACTTTCTCCAACGGTGTGTCCGGTCCACGGCCCGCCCTGGTTTTTTAATCAGGTCTGATAATTTATTTTCTTTAACTACAGTCACCACGGTATCATATGGTTTCTCCTATGCAAATATTCCTCCTTTACGTCGGTCGAATGACTGGGGAAGGCGGAGCCTAGGAGGGATCATGTGACCAGCTTTGCTGGGCTCTTTGCCATTTCCTGTTGGGGAAGAGAATATCCCACAAGTAAGGATGACGCCGTGGACCGGACACACCGTTGGAGAAAGTAATTTATCAGGTAAACATAAATTCTGTTTTGTAATAAATTAACATTTAAAGTTTTTTTCTTTGTTGCATATAAATAGCAAAATTTAAAATGTTCTTATCGGCAAGGCTTTATGTTATGCATTACGGTTACATTTAAACTTCATGTAAACATTTTTGATATTTTTGTATATAAAAGGCTTTTTTATATAAATGTTTTATAATGTTTATGTCCCTTTAAATATAATAGTATTAGGTGCTGCTGCTATTATTATTAGCTCAAGCATTTCCACATTATGGAATCAGGGATAAAGTGAAATCTATTTACCAAAGTTCTCCCACTTTAAAGGAAGTGCAGCTGTTTTTCACATAGAAAGCACAAGCATTTGTTATGCATTAAAATATATAATTTGATAATGTGTCTATTGATCTTGGTTTCAAAGTGAAAGTGACTCTTTAAAATTGTAAATAAATTCAACCTAGATGTTTCTTCAAACAATAATAATTTCTTTATCACAACACTAACTCTTAATAATGAACCATGAACAAGACTTTATATTATAACAGATATATTTCAATAGTTTCTCCATCTGATAGATATCCATATAAAGAAATTGTCAAATGTAACATCAAAACAATTTCTCTTGTAAGGTGTATCCAGTCCACGGGTTCATCCTTGTGGGATATACTCCTTCCCTACAAGAAGTGGCAAAGAGAGCACACAGCAGAGCTGTCCATATAGCTCCCCCTCTAGCTCCACCCCCCAGTCATTCTCTTTGCCTGCTCTAAGCAATCGGAAGGGTAAAGTGAATGTGGTGTTAGAATTGTAGTTTTTATTTTCTACAAGCAAAAGTTTGTTATTTTAAATGGTACCGGTGTGTACTATTTACTCTCTAGCAGAAAGGAGATGAAGATTTCTGCAGGGAGGAAGATGATTTTAGCATGTTGTAACTAAAATCCACTGCTGTTCCCACAAAGGACTGAGGAGTACAAGAAAACTTCAGTTGGGGGGAACGGTTTGCAGGTTAGGCTGCAATAAGGTATGTTCAGTCATTTATTTCTAGACAAGACGGTGATAATGCTAGAAAAGACTGATAAGATCCCCATGAGGGAAGGGTAAGCTGTATTCAGAGACTATGTATGGAATTGCTAGCTTACAAGCTTACATTACAGGGCTAATTTATGCTGGTTGACACTACTTAATGGCAAACGGTTTTTATTGGGTTTCTTTCAGGGGTTGTTACCCACATGGCTATTATTAAAACACTTAGGAGTGTTTCTTTAGACCTAACAGCACCAGAGTAAGGTGGGAGGGGCCTAATTTTGTGCCTCAGATGCGCAGTTATATTGACTAGAACTTCAGGCTGTTTCACATGGAGGGTCCTGCTACAGTTTGAGGGCCCATAAGAAGCTTTTTCCCCACAAATCTGACTCCTAAGGGCAGGTAGGGCCACAGCAGAGCTGTGGCAAGGTGCTGAAGTTGTTTTAACCGGTCTGTTGGCTTACTATCGATCCGGTTTGGGCATTGAGGGGTTAATCGTTTTTATTGCTAGTGGTGCAATCTTACTAATGCTTTAGGTACATACTGTAAAAATTTCGAAAAGTTTGCTGCATTTTTCACTGTTTTGGAAAATTGTGTGCCTTTTTTATCTCTTAAAGGCACAGTAACGTTTTTTGCAAAGTGTGTTTTTACTTGATTAAAGTGATTTCTAAGCCTGTTTGTCTTACTACTAGTCTGTTAAACATGTCTGACACCAAGGAAAATCCTTGTTAAATGTGTTTAGAAGCCATGGTGGAACCCCCTCTCAGAATGTGTCCCACTTGTACTGATATGTCTATACACTTTAAAAAACATATTGTTGCACTTAAAAATGTGGCCCAAGATAATTCTCAGACAGAAGGTAATGAGGTTAGCCCGTTAACCTCTCCCCAAGATCACAACCAGTTACGCCGCTCAAGCGACGCCTAGCACCTCTAGCGCGTCTAACTCTTTTACCTTGCAAGACTTGGCGGCAGTTATGGATAATACCCTCTCAGTGTTTTTATCTAAACTGCCCATGTTACCTGCAAAGCGTGATAGCTCTGTTTTAAGAACAGATTATGAGCATTCTGACGCTTTAGTAGCCTTATCCGATTTACACTCACAACGCTCTGAAATGGGGGCGAGGGGTGTGCTGTCTGAGGGAGAAATTTCCGATTCGGGAAAGGTTGCTCCTCAGACAGACTCAGATACTTTGGCTTTTAAATTTAAACTAGAAAACCTCCGCTTATTGCTCAGGGAGGTATTAGTTACTCTGGATGACTGCGACCCTATGGTGGTTCCAGAGAAATTGTGTAAAATGGACAAGTACCTAGAAGTTACACTGATGTGTTCCCTGTCCCTAAGAAGATTGCGGATATCGTTACTAGGGAGTGGGATAAACCAGGTATTCCCTTCGTTCCCCCTCCTGTTTTTAAGAAAATGTTCCTTATATCTAACCCCATGCGGGACTCCTGGCAGACGGTCCCTAAGGTGGAGGGGGCTGTTTCTTCACTTGCTAAACACACAACTATACCAATCGAAGACAGTTGTGCTTTTAAAGACCCTATGGATAAAAAATTAGAGGGTTTACTTAAGAAAATTTTTGTTCAACAAGGTTTTCTTCTCCAACCTATTGCGTGCATTGTTCCTGTAACCACTGCAGCTGCTTTCTGGTTCGAGGCGCTGGAAGATGCGCTCCAGACGGAGACCTCATATGAGGACATTATGGACAGAATTAAGGCTCTTAAGCTGGCTAATTCTTTTATCACAGATGCCGCTTTCCAACTAGCTAAGTTAGCGGCAAAAAATTCAGGTTTCGCCATTTTAGCGAGCAGGGCGTTATGGCTAAAGTCCTGGTCGGCCGATGTGTCGTCAAAATCCAAACTATTGAACATCCCTTTCAAAGGAAAGACCCTCTTTGGGCCTGAATTGAAAGAGATTATTTCAGAAATCACTGGGGGAAAAGGCCATGCTCTCCCCCAGGACAAGTCCTTCAAGACGAAGAACAAACAAAATAATTTTCGTTCCTTTCGGAATTTCAGGAGCGGTCTCGCTTCATCCTCCCGTGCTGCAAAGCAAGAGGGTTACACTTCACAACCCAGGGCAGCCTGGAAACCTTACCAGGGCTGTAACAAGGGTAAACAGGCCAAGAAGCCTGCAGCTGCCTCCAAGACAGCATGATGGGGTAGCCCCAGATCCGGGACCGGATCTAGTAGGGGGCAGACTCTCTCTCTTCGCTCAGGCCTGGGCAAGAGACGTACACAATCCCTGGGCCTTAGAGATTGTATCCCAGGGATATCTTCTAGAATTCAAGGACTCCCCTCCAAGGGGAAGGTTCCATATTTCTCGTCTGTCTACAGACATGACAAAGAAAGAGGCGTTCTTACGCTGTGTAGAAGACCTACATACAATGGGAGTGATCCACCCAGTTCCAATTGCGGAACAAAGGCTGGGGTTTTACTCAAACCTGTTTGTGGTTCCCAAAAAAGAAGGAACTTTCAGACCAATCCTGGATCTCAAAATTCTAAACAAATTCCTCAGAGTCCCATCATTCAAGATGGAGACCATTCGGACAATCTTACCAATGATCCAGGAGGGTCAATATATGACTACCGTGGATCTAAAGGATGCGTATCTACACATTCCTATCCACAAAGATCATCACTAGTTTCTCAGGTTCGCCTTTCTGGACAAGCATTATCAGTTTGTGGCTCTTCCTTTTCGGGTTGGCCACTGCTCCCAGAATTTTCGCAAAGGTGCTAGGGTCCCTCCTGGCGGTGCTAAGACCGCGGGGCATAGCAGTGGCGCCTTATCTAGACGACATCTTAATTCAGGCGTCGACTTTCCAAAGAGCCAAGTCTCACACGGAAATTGTAGTGGCCTTTCTGAGGTCTCACGAGTGGAAGGTGAACATCAAAAAGAGTTCTCTCTCCCCCCTCACAAGAGTTCCCTTCCTAGGAACCCTAATAGACTCGGTAGAAATGAAAATATTTCTGACGGAGGTCAGAAAGGTAAAACTCTTAACTTCTTGCCGAGCTCTTCATTCCATTCCTCGGCCATCTGTAGCTCAGTGCATGGAGACAATCGGACTAATGGTAGCGGCAATGGACATAGTCCCTTTTGCAAGGATACACCTCAGACCACTGCAACTGTGCATGCTCAAATAGTGGAATGGGGATTATGCAGATTTGTCTCCTCAAATACAGTTGGACCAGGGGACCAGAGATTCTCTTCTCTGGTGGTTGTCTCAGGATCACCTGTCTCAGGGAATGTGTTTCCGCAGACCAGAGTGGATCATCGTAACGACGACGCCAGTCTGTTGGGCTGGGGTGCAGTCTGGGACTCCCTGAAAGCTCAGGGCTTATGGTCTCGGGAAGAAGCTCTTCTCCCGATAAACATTCTGGAACTGAGGGCGATATTCAACGCGCTTCAGGCATGGCCTCAGCTAGCTGCGACCAAATTAATCAGATTTCAGTTGGACAACATCACGACTGTAGCTTACGTCAATCATCAGGGGGGAACAAGAAGTTCCCTAGCAATGATGGAAGTAACCAAAATAATCAGGTGGGCGGAGGATCACTCTTGCCATCTCTCAGCAATTCACATCCCAGGAGTAGACAACTGGGAGGCGGATTTTCTAAGTCTTTTCACCCAGGGGAGTGGGAACTCCACCCAGAGGTATTTGCCCAGCTGACTCAGCTATGGGGCACTCCAGAATTGGATCTGATGGCGTCCCGTCAGAACACCAAACTTCCTATTTACGGGTCCAGGTCCGGGGATCCCCAGGCGGTGTTGATAGATGCTCTAGCAGCGCCTTGGTCCTTCAATCTGGCCTATGTTTTTCCACCGTTTCCTCTCCTCACGCGTCTGGTTGCCAGTATCAAGCAGGAGAGGGCTTCGGTGATTCTAATAGCGCCTGCGTGGCCATGCAGGACCTGGTATGCAGACCTAGTGGACATGTCATTTGTGCCACCATGGACGCTACCAATGAGACAGGACCTTCTAATACATGGTCCTTTCAAACATCCAAATCTTAATTTCTCTGCGTCTGACTGCTTGGAGATTGAACGACTAATTCTATCAAAGCGTGGTTTCTCTAAGTCGGTTATCGATACCCTGATTCAGGCTAGAAAGCCTGTTACCAGGAAAATCTACCATAAGATTTGGCGAAAATATCTTTTTTGGTGCGAATCCAAGGGTTACTCATGGAGTAAGGTTAAGATTCCCAGGATTTTGTCCTTTCTCCAAGATGGATTGGAGAAAGGATTATCAGCTAGTTCCTTAAAGGGACAGATATCTGCTTTGTCTATTCTTTTTCACAAACGTCTGGCAGAGGTACCAGATGTTCAAACGTTTAGTCAGGCTTTAGTCAGAATCAAGCCTGTTTATAGACCTGTGGCTCCACCATGGAGTCTGAATTTAGTTCTTTCAGTTTTGCAAGGGGTTCCGTTTGAACCTTTACATTCCATAGATATTAAGCTTTTTTTTTTTTTTCACCTTACCTGGTGTTCCATGCAGATAAGGTAGTTTTATGTACCAAACCCGGTTTTCTTCCTAAGGTTGTGTCTTATAAGAATATTAACCAGGAAATTGTTGTTCCTTCTCTGTGTCCTAATCCTTCGTCGAAGAAGGAACGTCTGTTACACAATCTTGATGTAGTTCGTGCTTTAAAGTTCTATTTACAAGCTACTAAGGATTTCAGATAAACAACTTCTTTGTTTGTTATCTATTCTGGTAAGAGGAGAGGTCAGAAGGCGACCGCTACCTCTTTTTCCTCTTGGCTGAAAAGCATCATCCGTTTGGCCTATGAGACTGCTGGCCAGCAGCCTCCCGAAACAATTACTGCTCATTCTACCAGAGCAGTGGCTTCCACATGGGCTTTTAAAAATGAGGCTTCTGTTGAACAGATTTGTAAGGCAGCGACTTGGTCTTCGCTGCATACTTTTTCCAAATTTTCCAAATTCGATACTTTTGCTTCTTCGGAGGCTATTTTTGGGAGACAGGTTTTACAAGCAGTGGTGCCTTCCGTTTAAGGTACCTGTCTTCTTCCCTCCCTTCATCCGTGTCCTAAAGCTTTGGTATTGGTATCCCACAAGTAAAGGATGAACCCGTGGACTTGATACACCTTACAAGAGAAAAGAGAATTTATGCTTACCTGATAAATTACTTTCTCTTGTGGTGTATCCAGTCCACGGCCCGCCCTGGCTATTAAGTCAGGTAGATTTTTTTTGTTTAAACTACAGTCACCACTGCACCCTATGGTTTCTCCTTTTTCTTCCTAACCTTCGGTCGAATGACTGGGGGGGTGGAGCTAGAGGGGGAGCTATATGGACAGCTCTGCTGTGTGCTCTCTTTGCCACTTCCTGTAGGGAAGGAGAATATCCCACAAGTAAAGGATGAACCCGTGGACTGGATACACCACAAGAGAGAGTAATTTATCAGGTAAGCATAAATTCTGTTTTTTGTTTGCAGAAATCCAGCTGGATGCCATTGCATATGGTCGCAAATGATAGAGCCGTATGCAACAAGACACCACTAGCACGTTACGTGAGACTAAGCATTGAACAAGTGCAAGAGGTTAGATGGAATCTGGCTGAAATGAGATGATATTCTTTATGACTATTAGAGCTTATGCTGACAATCACTGTCTGTTCTGAACTAAGTGGCAGATGCACTTTTACCTTTCCATTATTTTAGTGCCGCACAAATTGATTTTTTGTGCATAGGACTTAATTAGTGTAATTCACAATAGACACTGTTTTAGATATGGTCCACACTAACACTCTCCATGCCTTTGTCTGGGGTAGCTCTCTATTCTGGCATAACACATTTTCCACTCCAATACTTTCCAAGTGTTTAATTTATTAAACCACTGTTACCTAGCTATCTGAGGGGGCTGTATGACTGCCCCTGTTCTATTGAGAACTCCAATACATTGAAATCTGACGTCGCTTCCGGTGATTCCATACATCTGATTGGTCCGTGTCCAATGAGTGACAGGATTCACAACCAATCAGATGAACACTGTAATCGCCTATCTTCAGTATCTATTTTTCCTTCGTCTGGGGGGTTCAAGGGTGGCAGAGCCCCCCTTGTAAACCTCATTCCCCAAGGTTTACTTGGGGTGTATGCCAGAGGATCGGCGGTGCGCCCCCCCCCCCCCCCAACAGAGGCAAACAGATATTAAAATAGAAGTCACAGGAAGTGACGTCAGATTGGAGTTTTCGAGGAATTTGAGTTCTCGACATAACACCCCTTTTGTCCCTTGCATTATGGTGGGTGTGGGGTGTTTAGGGGGCAGCATATTTCCTTGTGCCTAAGGAAGCACAAAAACTAAATATACCACCGATTGATACAAAAAGTGAACAGGAAATATAAACCCAAAATATACAGTATAGGGAATTGAATCACATAAAAAGTGAGGGAAAACATCTTTCCTTGTTTTAGATAGAGGATGTTCTTCTAAAAAAGGTACAAGTCTTGTTTTAAAACACCTTTTCAATATTTGGATAATATTTGGCAAAATATTTGAATATGCTAAGTGTTTGTGGATCAACATTGGGATCTGCATACTATACTCTTTTTGATAATGTTACATCACATGATACTGTAAGGTATTGTTGATAGCATTAAGGCTTTATAGTGCCAAAGAAATCTGTAAATAAAGAAACAAGTATGGTTATTTTGGCAAAAAAATACAGTTCATGGCATCAAAACTGGCAAAAATTTTGGTGGGTTTTTGTAGTATAATTCATGCCTTCAGTTTTGATTGTGAACTCTCATTATTTGTGTCCTTTTCCACATATAGATTAATTTAAAAATGTCTTAATTGCATTGTAAGTCCCCAGCATTGAGTCTCTAAAATCATCCACATGTTACATGAGTTTTCTATACCTCAACTTTTCATGAATGACATTATATAGTTTAACTTTTTATTGTGTAATTACTTTAGCTTTTTTTCAATGTACAGGCAGGTTTTGGAGAAGTGAGGCTGCCTGGTGATGGGCAGACTAATGTTGGGAGCATTTCTACCAAGGAGCCTTTCCAGTATATAGACTTAGCTATGTATCCTCCAGCTCAGGTTTACCATGGCAAGGTGTGCTCCAGTACTTCTGGCTCTGAGATGTCTTCTAGTAACACTGAATTAGAGGTATGTGGTAATCTGTCCCTCTTTACACTAACAAATATTCCTTCTTCATTCAGCAACTGAGAATACTAATCTTGGGCTTTCTTGGTGAGCACATATAGCTTTGATAGTCATATGATCGAGCATGGCTCTGTACTTGGTCTAGCTGCTTTATTTGTGGTCTAGGGGAACACACATTGCTCTGCTTCTCTTTTTATAAACTCACTGTGCAAATCTTGGTTTCTAAAATAGACTTGTATAATTTCTGGAGGCCACTTTGCTGTTCATTCTTTGTTAGATTTGCACTGCTTGCCTTAATGAGCTTGCATAGTTATATTACATATTTATACATATTGATTTACTAGCCATGAATGATTGAAGTGTACTGTGCGGTGAGCTCCTTAAAAAAATTGCTTAGTTTTGTGGTGGTCTCATCAGAAGGTCTATGGGACACCACTACCTACGCTACTACCTACCTCTGACGGTGTGCGTGTAATGTTATGTAAGAGAGGTACATTAAGAGTAGACTTAAAGTAACTTGGAAAGTACATAGGGGGTGTGTGTGCCTAAGAGTGGGAGATCACGGATTGTGTGTAAGAGCAGAGAGCTTCTGAGGTTATTATGGTAATGGGTGGGAAGAGTGGCAGTGGCAGTGCACTGCTTGGATATGTCTGTAATTGTGAGAGTTTGCCTGGTGTTTTTTTCTCAGTGTGTATTGTAAGTGTAGTATGACTATGACACACAGTGTTGAGCTCTCATATGGCTGCCTCCAGATGGGTTGAGCATGGAATTACCAGACCCAGTTGACATTGTTAGTGACTTACCTCAGACTCCTCACCATCTAAACTATGGTGGTAGGTGAATGAGACAACAGTCCCATATCCTCCTTTTCTTTCATGTAATTAGCAAGAGTCCATGAGCTAGTGACGTATGGGATATACATTCCCACCAGGAGGGGCAAAGTTTCCCAAACCTCAAAATGCCTACAAATACACCCCTCACCACACCCACAAATCAGTTTTAAAAACTTTGCCTCCCGTGGAGGTGGTGAAGTAAGTTTGTGCTAGATTCTTCGTTGATATGCGCTTCGCAGCAGGCTGGAGCCCGGTTTTCCTCTCAGTGTGCAGTGAATGTCAGAGGGATGTGAAGAGAGTATTGCCTATTTGAATTCAATGATCTCCTTCTACGGGGTCTATTTCATAGGTTCTCTGTTATAGGTCGTAGAGATTCATCTCTTACCTCCCTTTTCAGATCGACGATATACTCTTATATATACCATTACCTCTACTGATTCTCGTTTCAGTACTGGTTTGGCTTTCTACTACATGTAGATGAGTGTCCTGGGGTAAGTAAGTCTTATTTTTGTGACACTCTAAGCTATGGTTGGGCACTTTTATATAAAGTTCTAAATATATGTGTTTAAACATTTTTTTGCCTTGATTCAGGATGTTCGATATTCCTTATTTCAGACAGTCAGTTTCATTATTTGGGATAATGCATATGAATAATCAATTTTTCTTACCTTAAAATTTGACTTTTTTACCTGTGGGCTGTTAGGCTCGCGGGGGCTGAAAATGCTTAATTTTATTGCGTAATTTGTGGCGCTGACTTTTTTGGCGCAAAAATTTTCTTTGTCATTTCCGGCGTCGTACTTGTTGCCGGAAGTTGCGTCATTTTTTTTTGACGTTTTTGCGCCAAAAATGTCGGCGTCACCGGATGTGGCATCATTTTTGGCGCCAAAAGCACATTATTTAAGTCTCATTGTTTATTTGCTTCTGGTTGCTAGAAGCTTGTTCATTGGCATTTTTTCCCATTCCTGAAACTGTCATTTAAGGAATTTGATCAATTTTGCTTTATATGTTGTTTTTTCTATTACATATTGCAAGATGTCTCAGATTGACCCTGAATCAGAAGCTACTTCTGGAAAATCGCTGCCTGATGCTGGATCTACCAAAGTTAAGTGTATTTGTTGTAAACTTGTGGTAACTGTTCCTCCGGCTGTTGTTTGTGATGAATGTCATGACAAACTTGCTAATGCAGATAATATTTCCTTTAGTAATGTTCCATTACCTGTTGCTGTTCCATCAACATCTAATACTCAGGGTGTTCCTGTTAACATAAGAGATTTTGTTTCTAAATCTATTAGGAAGGCTATGTCTGTTATTCCTCCTTCCAGTAAACGTAAAAGGTCTTTTAAAACTTCTCATTTTCCAGATGAATTTTTAAATGAACATCATCATTCTGATTCTGTTTCTGATAATGATTTTTCTGGTTCAGAGGATTCTGTTTCAGAGATTGATACTGATAAATCTTCATATTTATTTAAAATGGAATTTATTCGTTCTTTACTTAAAGAAGTCTTAATTGCATTAGAAATAGAGGAATCTGGTCCTCTTGATACTAAATCTAAACGTTTAAATACGGTTTTTAAACCTCCTGTAGTTATTCCGGAGGTTTTTCCCGTCCCTGATGCTATTTCTGAAGTAATTTCCAGGGAATGGAATAATCTGGGTAATTCATTTACTCCTTCTAAACGGTTTAAGAAAATATATCCTGTGCCATCTGACAGATTAGAGTTTTGGGACAAAATCCCTAAGGTTGATGGGGCTATCTCTACTCTTGCTAAACTACTACTATTCCTACGGCAGATAGTACTTCCTTTAAGGATCCTTTAGATAGGAAAATTGAATCCTTTCTAAGAAAAGCTTACTTATGTTCAGGTAATCTTCTTAGACCTGCTATATCTTTGGCGGATGTTGCTGCAGCTTCAACTTTCTGGTTGGAGGCTTTAGCTCAACAAGTAACAGATCATAATACTCATAGCATTGTTAATCTTCTTCAACATGCTAATAACTTTATTTGTGATGCCATCTTTGATATCATTAGGGTTGATGTCAGGTATATGTTTTTAGCTAGAAGAGCTTTATGGCTTAAAACTTGGAATGCTGATATGTCTTCTAAGTCAACTTTGCTTTCCCTTTCTTTCCAAGGTAATAAATTGTTTGGTTCACAGTTGGATTCTATTATTTCAACTGTTACTGGGGGGAAAGGAACTTTTTTACCGCAGGATAAAAAATCTAAAGGTAAATATAGGGCTGCTAATCGTTTTCGTTCCTTTCGTCACAATAAGGAACAAAAGCCTGATCCTTCCCCTTCAGGAACAGTTTCAGTTTGGAAACCATCTCCAGTCTGGAATAAATCCAAGCCTTTTAGAAAGCCAAAGCCAGCTACCAAGTCCACATGAAGGTGCGGCCCTCATTCCAGCCCAGCTGGTAGGGGGCAGATTACGATTTTTCAAAGAAATTTGGATCAATTCGATTCGCAATCTTTGGATTCAGAACATTGTTTCACAAGGGTACAGAATAGGCTTCAAGATAAGGCCTCCTGCAAGAAGATTTTTTCTTTCTCGTGTTCCAATAAATCCAGTGAAGGCTCAAGCGTTTCTGAAATGTTTCAGATCTAGAGTTGGCTGGAGTAATTGTGCCAGTTCCAGTTCTGGAACAGGGTCTGGGGTTTTACTCAAATCTATTCATTGTACCAAAGAAGGAGGATTCCTTCAGACCAGTTCTGGATTTAAAAATATTGAATCGTTATGTAAGAATACCAACATTCAAAATGGTAACTATAAGGACTATTCTGCCTTTTGTTCAGCAAGGGCATTATATGTCCACAATAGATTTACAAGATGCATATCTGCATATTCCGATTCATCCAGATCACTATCGGTTTCTGAGATTCTCTTTTCTAGACAAGCATTACCAGTTTGTGGCTCTGCCGTTTGGCCTAGCAACAGCTCCAAGGATTTTTACAAAGGTTCTCGGTGCCCTACTATCTGTAATCAGAGAACAGGGTATTGTGGTATTTCCTTATTTGGACGATGTCTTGGTACTTGCTCAGTCTTCACATTTTAGCAGAATCTCATACGAATCGACTTGTATCGTGTCTACGAGAACATGGTTGGAGGATAAATTTACCAAAGAGTTTGTTGATTCCTCAGACAAGGGTAACCTTTTTAGGTTTCCAGATAGATTCAGTGTCCATGACTCTGTCGTTGATGGACAAGAGACGTCTGAAATTGGTTTCAGCTTGTCGAAACCTTCAGTCTCAATCATTCCCTTCGGTAGCCTTATGCATGGAAATTCTAGGTCTTATGACTGCTGCATCGGACGCGATCCCCTTTGCTCGTTTTCACATGTGACCTCTTCAGCTCTGTATGCTGAACCAGTGGTGCAGGGATTATACAAAGATATCACAATTAATATCTTTAAAACCGAATGTACGACACTCTCTGACGTGGTGGACAGACCACCATCGTTTAGTTCAGGGGGCTTCTTTTGTTCTTCCGACCTGGACTGTGATCTCAACAGATGCAAGTCTAACAGGTTGGGGAGCGGTATGAGGGTCTCTGACAGCGCAGGGGGTTTGGGAATCTCAGGAGGCGAGATTACCAATCAACATTTTGGAACTCCGTGCGATTTTCAGAGCTCTTCAGTCGTGGCCTCTTCTAAAGAGAGAGTCGTTCATTTGTTTTCAGACGGACAATGTCACAACCGTGGCATATGTCAATCATCAAGGAGGGACTCACAGTCCTCTGGCTATGAAGAAGTATCTCGAATACTTGTTTGGGCGGAATCCAGCTCCTGTCTAATTTCTGCGGTTCACATCCCAGGTATAGACAATTGGGAAGCGGATTATCTCAGTCGCCAAACATTACATCCGGGCGAATGGTCTCTTCACCAAGAGGTATTTCTTCAGATTGTTCAAATCTGGGGACTTCCAGAAATAGATCTGATGGCTTCTCATCTAAACAAGAAGCTTCCCAGGTATCTGTCCAGATCCAGGGATCCTCAGGCGGAAGCAGTGGATGCATTGTCACTTCCTTGGAAGTATCATCCTGCCTATATCTTTCCGCCTCTAGTTCTTCTTCCAAGAGTGATTTCCAAGATTCTAAAGGAGCGTTCGTTTGTCCTGCTGGTGGCTCCAGCATGGCCTCACAGGTTTTGGTATGCGGATCTTGTTCGGATGGCTACTTGCCAACCATGGACTCTTCCATTAAGACCAGACCTTCTATCGCAAGGTCCTTTTTTCCATCAGGATCTCAAATCCTTAAATTTGAAGGTATGGAGATTGAACGCTTGATTCTCAGTCATAGAGGTTTCTCTGACTCCGTAATTAATACTATGTTACAGGCTCGTAAATCTGTGTCTAGGAAGATATATTATCGAGTCTGGAAGACTTACATTTCTTGGTGTTCTTCTCATCATTTTTCTTTGCATTCTTTTAGAATTCCTAGAATTTTACAGTTTCTTCAGGATGGTTTGGATAAAGGTTTGTCTGCAAGTTCCTTGAAAGGACAAATCTCTGCTCTTTCTGTTCTTTTTCACAGAAAGATTACTAATCTTCCTGATATTCATTGTTTTGTACAGGCTTTGGTTCGTATAAAACCTGTCATTAAGTCAATTTCTCCTCCTTGGAGTTTGAATTTGGTTCTGGGGGCTCTTCAAGCTCCTCCGTTTGAACCTATGCATTCGCTGGATATTAAATTACTTTCTTGGAAAGTTTTGTTTCTTTTGGCCATCTCTTCTGCTAGAAGAGTTTCTGAATTATCTGCTCTTTCTTGTGAGTCTCCTTTTCTGATTTTTCATCAGGATAAGGCGGTTTTGCGAACTTCATTTAAATTTTTACCTAAGATTGTGAATTCTAACAACATTAGTAGAGATATTGTGGTTCCTTCATTGTGTCCTAATCCTAAGAACTCTAAGGAAAGATCGTTGCATTCTTTGGATGTAGTTAGAGCTTTGAAATATTATATTGAAGCTACTAAGGATTTCCGAAAGACTTCTAGTCTATTTGTTATCTTTTCTGGTTCTAGGAAAGGTCAGAAGGCCTCTGCCATTTCTTTGGCGTCTTGGTTAAAGTCTTTGATTCATCATGCTTATGTTGAGTCGGGTAGAACTCCGCCTCAGAGGATTACAGCTCATTCGACTAGGTCAGTTTCTACTTCCTGGGCATTTAGGAATGAAGCTTCGGTTGATCAGATTTGCAAAGCAGCAACTTGGTCTTCTTTGCATACTTTTACTAAATTCTACCATTTTGATGTGTTTTCTTCTTCTGAAGCAGTCTTTGGTAGAAAAGTACTTCAGGCAGCTGTTTCAGTTTGATTCTTCTGCTTATAATTTCAGTTTTTTTCATTATAAGATTTAAACTTTGTTTGGGGTGTGGATTATTTTTCAGCGGAATTGGCTGTCTTTATTTTATCCCTCCCTCTCTAGTGACTCTTGCGTGGAAGATCCTCATCCTGGGTATTCATTATCCCATACGTCACTAGCTCATGGACTCTTGCTAATTAAATGAAAGAAACATAATTTATGTAAGAACTTACCTGATAAATTAATTTCTTTCATATTAGCAAGAGTCCATGAGGCCCTCCCTTTTTGTGGTGGTTATGATTTTTTTGTATAAAGCACAATTATTCCAATTCCTTATTTTTTATGCTTTCGCACTTTTTTCTTATCACCCCACTTCTTGGCTATTCGTTAAACTGATTTGTGGGTGTGGTGAGGGGTGTATTTGTAGGCATTTTGAGGTTTGGGAAACTTTGCCCCTCCTGGTGGGAATGTATATTCCATACGTCACTAGCTCATGGACTCTTGCTAATATGAAAGAAATGAATTTATCAGGTAAGTTCTTACATAAATTATGTTTTTTTTTATTTATTTTTTTTAGAAAATACGTTTTAAAAAATAAGATGGTTTTTAAGTCTATTTATTTAAATCTCAGTCCTTGCATCAAATTTAATAGCCCCCCTGGGGTATTTACTCCTCTCTGGAGGGTCCCTGGAGGAAACCCTGGTGATTAGTGGGAGTGAGGGGGTACCAATGTGTAAGCGGCCCGACACTGAAGGGACATATGGCTGTCTCAGAAAGACAGCGGGACAAATAGAGGTTTGCCATCGTGGCCATGTTTTGCTGGACAGTTATGAGTTAGACAAGGTGCAGGATGTGCAGGGAGGAACATGAATAGTATTGACCAGCAGCAGTGTGTGCTATCCAGAGGCAAGATGCAAGTCCTTCCCTGCACACCCTGCAGCATGTGTTACACATAACTGTCCAGGAAAACATAGCTGAGCTGGCAACCCAAGGGTCAGAGCCCAGAGTTTGAGACCTTCCCTCTCATATTGGAACTGCTGGGAAATCTGAAAAAGTAAAGTGTATAGAATCATAACAAACTGTCCTTTTCACCTGGTATGCAAAAATGTGCATTAAAGGGACTGTCTACTCCAGAATTGTTATTGTTTAAAAATATAATCCCTTTATTACCCATTCCCCAGTTTTTCGTAACCAACACGGTTATTGTAATACTCCTTTTTCTTCTATAAGATACGACGAGTCCATGGATTCATCCTTTACTTGTGGGATATTATCCTCCTGCTAACAGGAAGTGGCAAAGAGCACCACAGCAGAGCTGTCTATATAGCTCTCCCTTGACTCCACCCCCCAGTCATTCTCTTTGCCTACTCTAAGTAATAGGAAGGGTAAAGTGAAAGAGGTGATAAAATGTTAGTTTTTATTTTCTTCAAGCAAGAGTTTTTTATTTTAAATGGCACCGGTGTGTACTATTTTCTCCCAGGCAGCAGATGGATGAAGACTTCTGCCTGGAGACTGATGATCTTAGCAGTTGTTACTAGGATCCAGAGTAGTTCCCACAGAATGACTGAGGAGTACTTAAGAAACTTCAGTGTGAGGAACGTTTTCATGCTATAAGCATTGAGGTATGTTCAGCCATTTTTTTCTGGAGAGACTGTGTTATTTCAGAATTGGCTGACAGTATCCCCATGAGGGAAAGGGTAAGCAGTAATCCTAATGTATAGAGAGGGGTATTACTGGACCTGCATATTGGGCTATAAAAAAATGGTTGACACTGATGTTATGATGTTTGTTGGCAAACGTTTTCATGATTGGGAGTTTCAGATAATGTTTTTTATGGCAGACGTTTTTTACTTTATTGAGTATAGAGGGTACACATGGCTTCACTTTATGGGTATAGGAACCCACATGGCTAGGTTTTAGACCGCTCTGGTGTGGTCATTTTAGGCTGTGAGACATCGAGTGAGATGGGCGGGGCCTATTTTCGCGCCTCAGTTGTGCAGTTGTTTTTTCTTAGACAAGCAGCAAGCTCAACTCCGGTGGGTATTTCAGAGACAGTTTGGGCCTAATCGAAGGTTTAATCCGTTTTTACAGACCCCTGAGGGCAGGTAGGCGCACAGCAGGGCTGTGGCGAGGCGCAGGGGGTGTTTTTGATTGAAGTTAACGTTTTATAGCATAACGTTTTTTTGGTAAGGGTTAAGTATTCCTTTCCTTGTGGGGCAAACTTAGCTGACAATTTGGGTTGCATTTATCATAAAATTGAGATCATTTTATCGTTTTAAAGCAGTTTTGGAAAAATTGTATGCTTTTTTTCTCTTAAAGGCGCAGTACCATTTTTCAGATTATTTTTTTCATAAAATAAAGTGTTTCAAGTCTGTTTGTGGTAATTACTAGCCGGTTTTTAACATGTCTGACATTGAGGAAAGTCAATGTTCCATGTGTTTAGAAGCCATAGTGGAACCCCCACTTAAAATGTGTCCCTCATGTACTGAAACATTACCAGTTTGTGACCCTCCCTTTCGGGTTGGCCACAGCTCCCAGAATTTTCACAAAGGTGCTAGGGTCCCTTCTGGCGGTGCTAAGGCCGCGGGGCATAGCAGTAGTGCCCTATCTGGACGATATCCTGATTCAGGCGTCAACTTACCATTTAGCTGAATCTCACACGGACATCGTGTTGGCTTTTCTAAGATCTCACGGGTGGAAGGTGAACATAAAAAAGAGTTCACTTGTTCCTCTAACAAGAGTTCCATTCCTAGGAACTCTGATAGACTCTGTAGACATGAAGATTTTTCTGACGGAGGTCAGAAAATCAAAAATCTTAACCACTTGCCGAGTAATTCATTCCATTCCTTTGCCGACAGTGGCTCAGTGTATGGAGGTAATTGGACTAATGGTAGCGGCAATGGACATAGTTCCATTTGCTCGTTTACATCTCAGACCACTGCAACTCTGTATGCTCAGACAGTGGAATGGGAATTATGCAGATTTATCTCCGCGGATAAATCTGGATCTAGAGACCAGAGACTCTCTTCTTTGGTGGTTGTCACAGGATCATCTGTCCCAGGGAATGTGCTTCCGAAGGCCAGCATGGGTCATAGTGACGACGGACGCCAGCCTTTTGGGTTGGGGCGCAGTCTGGAATTCCCTGAAGGCTCAGGGTGTGTGGACTCAGCAGGAGGCCCTACTTCCAATAAATAACTGAGAGCGATATTCAACGCGCTTCAGGCGTGGCCTCAGCTGGCTTCGGCCAGATTCATAAGGTTCCAGTCTGACAATATCACGACTGTAGCATATATCAATCATCAAAGGGGAACAAAGAGTTCTCTAGCGATGACAGAGGTTTCCAAAATAATTTGATGGGCAGAGACTCACTTTTGCCGTCTATCAGCAATCTATATTCCTTGGAGTGGAGAACTGGGAAGCGGATTTCTCTTGTTAAGTGTGTTCAGTCCACGGGTCATCCATTACTTATGGGATATATTCTCCTTCCCAACAGGAAGTTGCAAGATGATCACCCAAGCAGAGCTGCTATATAGCTCCTCCCCTCACATGTCATATCCAGTCATTCTCTTGCAACCCTCAACAAAGAAGGAGGTCGCGGGAGGAGTTGGAGTTTTTACTTAATTATTCGTCATTCAAAAGTTTGTTATTTTAAATGGCACCGGAGTGTGCTGTTTTTCTATCTCAGGCAGTATTTGGAAGAAGAAACTGCCTGCGTTTTCTATGATCTTAGCAGACGTAACTAAGATCCACTGGCTGTTCTCGACATTCTGAGGAGTGGGGTAACTTCAGAACATGGGAATAGCATGCGGGGTCCTCCGCAAATGAGGTATGTGCAGTACAATATTTTCTGGGAATGGAATTGACTAAGAAAACACTGCTGTTAACCGTAAGTACAGCCTTAAATGCAGTAGTAGTGACCACTGTTCCCTTTAAGGTGCGCGGTAGGGCTGGCGCGCACCTTCCCTCTCAGTGTAGCGCAGCCAGCACATCAGGCCGCGCAACACCGGAGGCTAAGACACTGACTCCTGCTATGACTGTCTCCACTCTACTTATGTGCTTCTCTCAGTCGGTGACATCACGTTTAATAATACTGGAGGGCAGAGGGCAGGCAGAACATACTGCGATCTGCGATATCATCGCAGAAAATGCAGCCTGTCTGCAGAAAGATTGAGCCCTAACATTACAGGTGCAGAGCATAGAGCTGAGCTTTCCTCTTTGCGCGGCACGCTGTGAAATTACTTTACAACAACTGCGTGTCAGTTCCTCCTCCTTACCTCTGCGTGACTCACAGCGCATATCTGATCACAGTGGCTGCACTGCTTACCCCTTTAACCCCCATCCTATGGCTAACAAAGATTGCTGCAATGTATTTCTGTGTAATACACTGCAGCTATTTTGGAAGCCATGGGGTTAACATCCTTTGTTTTTGTTTAGTAGCTGTGTAGGAGGGCTGCTCCACTCACGCGGCACCACCATACTGCTTAGCCTTTCCAGTGCGGGAGGGAATATCACAGTGACTACTTCCTACAAGCCTGCCGAGGCTTGATTTACAGCTTAACAGCCCTCTCTATAAATAAACAGTGTCCATGGAATGAATGGTGAGGCTAAGGGTTATGTTGAGCTTCTATGAGATGTTTGTTACCGTGTGGAGACTGGAGAGGGGATTTTTTTGCTGTTATGTCAGTCTTTAAGAAAGGCTACAAATGTTAAAAACTTGCTTTTTGAAAATGTGATGCCGCTTGTACTGTTTAGTGACTAGTGTGTGTAACACATTATCCATCTGTCACATATTGACTGCAGTGGTTTTCAGTTCAGTTTTCCTTTTGTGAAATAATTATTTATATATGTTTGTCATACCCCAATAACTGTAAATTTAACAAGATTACTTACAAGTGTTTCTGTATCTAACATTTACCATATAACAAACTTTTGTTTGTTCATTTAGGAGCTTCTTATGGAGCACAGATTTAAACTGTTTTCACAAATTATTAGGAACATGAGCCCTAATTTACTTTATTACTTTATATTACCCTAGCAGATGACCTTTGGTGTGAATTACTGGTGTATATTAATAAATGAAGCCATAAACTAGGTTCTAAGTGTCTAAGATGATAGAAAGCCTATTCCTTTTATTTGTAAAAAAAAAAAAAAAAAATCATATTCCTGCAGACACATGCCATACTTTTAATGCAGCAAATGATGCAGGCACATAACATGGCAATTTTTAGTAGTAAAATTATAAAATCTGCCATGTCCCTGCATTAGTTACACACACATATATATATATTTATATATATATATATATATACACACACACATATATATACACAGTATATATATATATGTGTATATATATATATATATGTGTATATATATATATATATATATAAAGTGTGTGTATGTGTGTGTGTGTATATATATATATATATATATATATATATATATATATATATATATATACTGTATATTATTTGTATGTATTTATTTAACCTCGTCTCCTAGTCCTTCATGGTTTGCAAAGCTCTTACTCGCGAATTTAAGAAGTTAATGCGAGCAGTGCACCTTTTTATTACATTTAACCTTCTAATTATGTAATGTTAGACCTAAAGCAAAGAAAAAAAAATTGAGACATTTTAAAAACATAACACAATTTTATTTTTCTCCAACATAGGTGTGTCCGGTCCACGGCGTCATCCTTACTTGTGGGATATTCTCTTCCCCAACAGGAAATGGCAAAGAGCCCAGCAAAGCTGGTCACATGATCCCTCCTAGGCTCCGCCTACCCCAGTCATTCTCTTTGCCGTTGTACAGGCAACATCTCCACGGAGATGGCTTAGAGTTTTTTAGTGTTTAACTGTAGTTTTTATTATTCAATCAAGAGTTTGTTATTTTAAAATAGTGCTGGTATGTACTATTTACTCAGAAACAGAAAAGAGATGAAGATTTCTGTTTGTATGAGGAAAATGATTTTAGCACCGTAACTAAAATCCATGGCTGTTCCACACAGGACTGTTGAGAGCAATTAACTTCAGTTGGGGGAACAGTGTGCAGTCTCTTACTGCTTGAGGTATGACACATTCTAACAAGACGATGTAATGCTGGAAGCTGTCATTTTCCCTATGGGATCCGGTAAGCCATGTTTATTAAGATAGTAAATAAGGGCTTCACAAGGGCTTATTAAGACTGTAGACTTTTTCTGGGCTAAATCGATTCATTATTAACACATATTTAGCCTTGAGGAATCATTTATTCTGGGTATTTTGATATGATTATATCGGCAGGCACTGTTTTAGACACCTTATTCTTTAGGGGCTTTCCCTAATCATAGTCAGAGCCTCATTTTCGCGCCGGTATGGCGCACTTGTTTTTGAGGACAGCATGGCATGCAGCTGCATGTGTGTGGAGCTCTGATACATAGAAAAGTCTTTCTGAAGGCATCATTTGGTATCGTATTCCCCTTTGGGCTTGGTTGGGTCTCAGCAATGTACCAGGGACTGTAAAGGGGTTAAATATAAAAACGGCTCCGGTTCCGTTATTTTAAGGGTTAAAGCTTCCAAATTTGGTGTGCAATACTTTTAAGGCTTTAAGACACTGTGGTGAAATTTTGGTGAATTTTGAACAATTCCTTCATACTTTTTCGCAATTGCAGTAATAAAGTGTGTTTAGTTTAAAATTTAAAGTGACAGTAACGGTTTTATTTTAAAACGTTTTTTGTGCTTTGTTATCAAGTTTATGCCTGTTTAACATGTCTGAACTACCAGATAGATTGTGTTCTGACTGTGGGGAAACCAAGGTTCCTTCTCATTTCACTATATGTATATGTATTTAGTAAAAATGATGCCCAAGATGATTCCTCAAGTGAGGGGAGTAAGCATGGTACTGCATCATCCCCTCCTTCGTCTACACTAGTCTTGCCCATACAGGAGGCCCCTAGTACATCTAGTGCGCCAATACTCCTTACTATGCAACATTTAACGGCTGTAATGGATAATTCTATCAAAAACATTTTAGCCAATATGCCCACTTATCAGCGAAAGCGCGACTGCTCTGTTTTAGTAAATTCTGTAGAGCATGAGAACGCTGATGATATGGTTTCTGAAGGGCCCCTACACCAGTCTGAGGGGGCCAGGGAGGTTTTGTCTGAGGGAGAAATTTCAGATTCAGGAAACATTTCTCAACAAGCTGAACCTGATGTGATTACTTTTAAATTTAAGTTGGAACATCTCCGCGCTCTGCTTAAGGAGGTGTTATCCAATTTGGATGATTGTGATTATCTGGTCATTCCAGAACCACTATGTAAAATGGAAAAGTTCTTAGAGGCCCCGGGGCCCCCCGAAGCTTTTCCTATATCCAAGCGGGTGGCGTACATTGTTAGTAAAGAATGGGACAGGCCCGGTATACCTTTAGTACCTCCCCCCATATTTAAAAAATTGTTTTCCTATAGTCGACCCCAGAAAGGACTGATGGCAGACAGTCCCCAAGGTCGAGGGGGCGGTTTCTACTCTACACAAGCGCGCCACTATACCCATAGAAGATAGTTGTGCTTTCCAAGATCCTATGGATAAAAAATGAGAAGGTCTGCTAAAAAAAAAGATGTTTGTTCAGCAAGGTTCCCTTCTACAACCAATTGCATGCATTGTCCCTGTCACTGCAGCCGCGTGTTTCTAGTTTGATGAGCTAGGAAAGGCGATTATTAGTAATTCTTCTTCTTATGAGGAGATTATGGACAGAATTCGTGCTCTTAAATTGGCTAATTCTTTCACCCTAGACGCCACCTTGCAATTGGCTAGGTTAGCGGCGAAAAAATTCTGGGTTTGCTATTGTGGCGCAGAGCGCTTTGGTTAAAATCTTGGGCAGCGGACTGATATCACTGGGGGCAAGGGCCACGCCCTTCCTCAGGATAGGTCTTTTCAAGACCAAAAATAAACCTAAGTTTCGTCCCTTTCGCAGAAACGGATCAGCCCCAAGGGCTATGTCCTCTAAGCAGGAAGGTAATACTTCTCAAGCCAATCCAGCCTGGAGACCTATGCAAGGCTGGAACAAAGGAAAGCAGGCCAGGAAACCTGCCACTGCTACCAAGACAGCATGAAATGCGGGCCCCCGATCCGGGACCGGATCTGGCGGGGGGCAGACTCTCTCTCTTCGCTCAGGCTTGGGCAAGAGATGTTCTGGATCCTTGGGCGCTAGAAATAGTCTCCCAAGGTTATTCTCTGGAGTTCAAGGGGCTTCCTCCAAGGGGGAGGTTCCACAGGTCTCAGTTGTCTTCAGACCACATAAGAAGACAGGCATTCTTACATTGGGTAGAAGACCTGCTAAAAATGGGAGTGATTCATCCTGTTCCATTAGGAGAACAAGGGATGGGGTTCTACTCCAATCTGTTCATAGTTCCCAAAAAAGAGGGAACGTTCAGACCAATCTTAGATCTCAAGATCTTGAACAAGTTTCTCAAGGTTCCATCGTTCAAGATGGTAACCATTCGAACACTTCTTCCTTCCATCCAGGAAGGTCAATTCATGACCAAGGTGGATTTCAAGGATGCGTATCTACATATTCCTATCCACAAGGAACATCATCGGTTCCTAAGGTTTGCATTCCTGGACAAGCATTTCCAGTTCGTGGCGTTTTCTTTCGGATTAGCCACTGCTCCTAGGATTTTCTCATAGGTACTAGGGTCCCTTCTGGCGGTGCTAAGACCAAGGGGCATTGCTGTAGTACCTTACTTGGACGACATTCTGATTCGAGCGTCGTCCCTTCCTCAAGTAAAGGCTCACACGGACATTGTCCTGGCCTTTCTCCGATCTCACGGATGGAAAGTGAACGTGGAAAAGAGTTCTCTATCTCCGTCAACGAGGGTTCCCTTCTTGGGAACTATAATAGACTCCTTAGAAATGAGGATTTTTCTGACAGAAGCCAGAAAAACAAAACTTCTAGACTCTTGTCGGATACTTCATTCCGTTCCTCTTCCTTCCATAGCGCAGTGCATGGAAGTGATAGGTTTGATGGTAGCGGCAATGGACATAGTTCCTTTTGTGCGCATTCATCTAAGCCAATTACAACTGTTCATGCTCAGTCAGTGGAATGGGGACTATTCAGACTTGTCTCCGAAGATACAAGTAAATCAGAGGACCAGAGACTCATTCCGTTGGTGGCTGTCCCTGGACAACCTGTCACAAGGGATGACCTTCCGCAGACCAGAGTGGGTCATTGTCACGACCGACGCCAGTCTGATGGGCTGGGGCGCGGTCTGGGGATCCCTGAAAGCTCAGGGTCTTTGGTCTCGGGTAGAATCTCTTCTACCGATAAATATTCTGGAACTGAGAGCGATATTCAATGCTCTCAAAGCTTGGCCTCAGCTAGCGAGGGCCAAGTTCATACATCAACCATCAGGGGGGAACAAGGAGTTCCCTAGCGATGGAAGAAGTGACCAAAATCATTCTATGGGCGGAGTCTCACTCCTGCCACCTGTCTGCTATCCACATCCCAGGAGTGGAAAATTGGGAAGCGGATTTTCTGAGTCGTCAGACATTGCATCCGGGGGAGTGGGAACTCCATCCGGAAATCTTTGCCCAAGTCACTCAACCGTGGGGCATTCCAGACATGGATCTGATGGCCTCTCGTCAGAACTTCAGAGTTCCTTACTACGGGTACAGATCCAGGGATCCCAAGGCGGCTCTAGTGGATGCACTAGTAGCACCTTGGACCTTCAAACTAGCTTATGTGTTCCCGCCGTTTCCTCTCATCCCCAGGCTGGTAGCCAGGATCAATCAGGAGAGGGCGTCGGTGATTTTGATAGCTCCTGCGTGGCCACGCAGGACTTGGTATGCAGATCTGGTGAATATGTCATCGGCTCCACCATGGAAGCTACCTTTGAGACGAGACCTTCTTGTTCTAGGTCCGTTCGACCCACTCCAGCTGACTGCTTGGAGATTGAACGCTTGATCTTATCAAAGCGAGGGTTCTCAGATTCTGTTATTAATACTCTTGTTCAGGCCTGAAAGCCTGTAACCAGAAAAATTACCACATAATTTGGTATATCTGTTGGTGTGAATCTGCAGGATTCCCTTGGGACAAGGTTAAGATTCCTAAGAGTCTATCCTTCCTTCGAGAAGGATTGGAAAAAGGATTATCTGCAAGTTCCTTGATGGGACAGATTTCTGCCTTGTCTGTGTTACTTCACAAAAAGCTGGCAGCTGTGCCAGATGTTCTAGCCTTTGTTCAGGCTCTGGTTAGAATCAAGCCTGTTTACAAAATTTTGACTCCTCCTTGGAGTCTCAACCTAGTTCTTTCAGTTCTTCAGGGGGTTCCGTTTGAACCCTTACATTCCGTTGATATTAAGTTATTATCTTGGAAAGTTTTGTTTTTGGTTGCAATTTCTTCTGCTAGAAGAGTTTCAGAATTATCTGCTCTGCAGTGTTCTTCTCCTTATCTGGTGTTCCATGCAGATAAGGTGGTTTTGCGTACTAAACCTGGTTTTCTTCCAAATGTTGTTTCTAACAAAAACATTAACCAGGAGATAGTTGTGCCTTCTTTGTGTCCTAATCCAGTTTCAAAGAAGGAACGTTTGTTGCACAACTTGGATGTAGTTCGTGCTCTCAAATTTTACTTAGCAGCTACTAAGGATTTCAGACAAACTTCGTCTTTGTTTGTTGTTTATTCTTGTAAACGGAGAGGTCAAAAAAGCAACTTCTACCTCTCTCTCCTTCTGGATTAAAAGCATTATCCGATTGGCTTATGAGACTGCCGGACGGCAGCCTCCTGAAAGAATCACAGCTCACTCCACTAGGGCTGTGGCTTCCACATGGGCCTTCAAGAACGAGGCTTCTGTTGATCAGATATGTAAGGCAGCGACTTGGTCTTCACTGCACACTTTTTCTAAATTTTACAAATTTGATACTTTTGCTTCTTCTGAGGCTATTTTTTGGGAGAAAGGTTTTGCAAGCCGTGGTGTCTTCCATTTAGGTGACCTGATTTGCTCCCTCCCTTCATCCGTGTCCTAAAGCTTTGGTATTGGTTCCCACAAGTAAGGATGACGCCGTGGACCGGACACACCTATGTTGGAGAAAACAGAATTTATGTTTACCTGATAAATTACTTTCTCCAACGGTGTGTCCGGTCCACGGCCCGCCCTGGTTTTTTTAATCAGGTCTGATAATTTATTTTCTTTAACTACAGTCACCACGGTAACATATGGTTTCTCCTATGCAAATATTCCTCCTTAACGTCGGTCGAATGACTGGGGTAGGCGGAGCCTAGGAGGGATCATGTGACCAGCTTTGCTGGGCTCTTTGCCATTTCCTGTTGGGGAAGAGAATATCCCACAAGTAAGGATGACGCCGTGGACCGGACACACCGTTGGAGAAAGTAATTTATCAGGTAAACATAAATTCTGTTTTTTCTGCAGCTAATTTGCAATGCAATATATTATAAAACTTTTAAAACTGCTTTACTCTCCAGTTAATCAACACATTGCAATATAGTTGGTGCATTAGTGCACCTGCCTAATTTAAAATCGAATTTCATTTCAAAATTACTTGCAGAAAAATATTCATTAAAAAAATCTCATCGCAGAAAGTGAAAAAAAGTTCTGCCCCTGGCTAACCTAACACACTGGCTGTGCACATCTGTGAGGGTTATTGTTATTTCTAATTCCTTCTGCCCTGAGATACCTGCGCAGTGATGGAGTATACAGAGTTAGCCAGGTCTGCAGCTGAGAAATTGTTATCGTACAGCAAAGATCAGAGCGGCTGGAAACTCTGCAAGAGAACTGTGAGTGAATCAACACGATCTAATAGTGTAACCGTGTGTTTAGCTAACAAGCTGATGTGTGTTTTCTTGTGCCAAACTTATGTCACAACGTCTTCTGTTTAATTCTGTTAAATATGACTGCACTCTGAGTTTTGTGACTTTGTGTGTGATACAATATATGACATTGTATGCGAGTATGCTGTTATTTATGTATTACTCTTATTGGTTTTGCGATATACTGTGATGTGTTGCATGGGGCATCTGTGTTAAGCAGCTCATGGGATCCGTTGAATTAAATTATAGTCTCTCACTCTATGCTATATTCTATTCTAGAGAGATAAAACTTTGCAGTGCTGTCCGATCATCTCACATACTGTGCTCTGTAATGACTCTTCTTTAATTGGAGTAGTGCCTTGTTTATCTCTCCGTAGTATCAGAGCTATATTAATTCAATGTCAATCCCCATGGTGAATGACAGGCTCATATTAGTGCACCTACCACGGCTTAGTGCTTTCTGACACCAGCTGTCAAATTGTGAGGTGAGTTATGGTGCCTCTTTATAACGAGTTCGTTTTTAACACTACTAAAAAAATATTATTTTGTTCAAGAATGTGTTTCACCTCATATTATGAGGTGAAACACATTCTTGAACAAAAGAATATTTTTTTTAGTGACAGGTTCCTAATTCAAAAATGTTATGCTGTGCAGTTTGTTAGATGTTCCTATATATTTATTTCACAATTGATATACAATGTTCAAAATGTTTTTAATCTAGAAATAAAAATGAAGCGCTTCAATGATGGAAGATAACTATATATATATATATATATATATATATATATATATATATATATGCCCCCACAGCCTCCCCACCGGCCTCCCATCATAGCCATTTCAGTTGCCTTTGCTGTATTTTACTGACCTATTTTATAATTGGTGGAATAAATGGCCTTATTTTGCTTTAAGCTCTTCTGTCAGGAGGACTTCCTTTTTTACTTACATACACATATATATTATAGTGGACTGGTCAGTATGTAGTTCATATAAAGGTATGCAATGGTCAGATTGTGACCACTGTATAGTCCTGCAGCAAATACTCAGTATGTAAAGTGCTGCAATAGTAAAGCAGTCCATCAAGAATGAAACCTGAAAGTGTAATATATATACACATATGATATAGATATGATATATTATATATATATATATATATATATATATATATATATATATATATTGATATATATATTGATATATATATGATATATATGTGAGATATATATATTATATATATATATATTATATATATATATATATATATATATATATATATATATTATATAATTTTAAGCAATATATATATGTACAGTATGTATGTGTGTCTTTGTATCGGATCTTTAGAAACAGATTTTAAATCCATTTGTTAGGCCAGTGTGTGTGTGAAAGAGAATTGAACTTTTGTGATTCAGATAAAGAATGCAATTCGTTACAATTACCTCCTATTATCAAATTGTGCTTTGTTCTTTTGGAATCCTTTGCTAAAGATTAAACCTAGGTTGGCTCAGGTGGACAAGGTTTAAAGGGACAGCCTAATCCAAATTAAACTTTCATGGTTCAGATAGGGCATGTAGTTTTTTAACAACTTTCCAATTTAACTTTTATCATCAAATTAGCTTTGTTTTCTTGGTATTCTTTGTTGAAAGATAAACCCAAATATTCTGATAAACTGATTTCTAAACCCTTAAAGGCTGCCTTTTATCTGAATGCATCTGATGGTTTCTCACAGCTAGGGGGCATTAGTTCATGTGTGCCATATAGATAAGATTGTGGTCACGCCCGTGGAGTTACTTACTACCGAGTACACAGTATCAAGTCCGCACACAGAAAAAAATAATTGCACACAAAGAAAAAAAATTAGAGGGAACATTGGTAGTGACTGGTATCAGGCTGATAAATGTATGCACAGTAGAGTTATTTTCTAGGGACTAGAATTTGACTGAGAAAATACTGTTAATACTGAAATAATGCTTAAGCCTTATCTGCAGTGGAAGCGACTGGTAGCAGGCTTAGTGATAACTTTGCATGACATTAACAGAAGTTTGTTTTCAAAACGTTTACTGGCATGTTATTCATTTTGTGAGGTACTTTGGTGATAAATCCTTTTGGGCATGAATTTTTTTCCACATGGCTAACGTATATTTCTGCATAGAAACCATTATATCAGGTCTCCCACTGTTGTAAATGAGCGGGAGGGGCCTCTTTTTAGCGCCTTGTTGCGCAGTTAAAATTCTAGCACAGTCTTCCTGCTTCTTCCTCCTTGATCCAGGACGTCTCTAGAGAGCTCAGGGGTCTTCATTCGTTTTTGAGGGAGGTAATCAGTCACAGCAGACCTGTGACAGTGTGTTTGACTGTGATAAAAACGTTAAATCTTAATTTGATATCCGTTTTTTTGGGGTATTGAGGGGTTAATCATCCTTTTGCTAATGGGTGCAATCATCTGCTAATTAATACATTTAAAGAATGGTTGACTATTACTGAATTAGTTCTTTGTTATTCAACTGTGTTTTAAAAAAAAAAAAAAAGCGCTACAGCATTTTTTATATTGCTTGTAAACTTATTGAAGTAATTTCCAAGCTTGCTAGCTGCATTGCTAGTCTGTTTAAACATGTCTGATACAGAGGAATCTGCTTGTTCATTATGTTTAAAAGCCGATGTGGAGCCCAATAGAAATATGTGTACCAATTGTATTGATATTACTTTGAATAAAAGTCAATCTGTACCGATAAATAAATTATCACCAGACAACGAGGGGGAAGTTATGCCGTCTAACTCTCCTCACGTGTCAGTACCTTCGTCTCCCGCTCGGGAGGTGCGTGAGATTGAGGCGCCAAGTACATCAAGGCCCTTACAAATCACTTTACATGATATGGCTAATGTTATGAAAGAAGTATTATACAATATGCCCGAGTTAAGAGGCAAGCGCGACAGCTCTGGGTTAAGGACAGAGCGCGCCGATGACACGAGAGCCATGCCTGATACTGCGTCACAATTTGCAGAACATGAGGACGGAGAGCTTCATTCTGTGGGTGACGGTTCTGATTCGGGGAGACCGGATTCAGAAATTTCAAATTTTAAATTTAAGCTTGAGAACCTCCGCGTGTTGCTAGGGGAGGTGTTAGCGGCTCTGAATGATTGTGACACGGTGGCAATCCCAGAGAAATTATGTAGGCTGGATAAATACTATGCGGTACCGGTGTGTACTGACGTTTTTCCTATACCAAAGAGGCTTACAGAGATTATTAGCAAGGAGTGGGATAGACCCGGTGTGCCTTTTTCCCCTCCTCCGATATTTAGAAAAATGTTCCCTATAGACGCCACCACACGAGACTTATGGCAGACGGTCCCTAAGGTGGAGGGAGCAGTTTCTACTTTAGCCAAGCGTACCACTATCCCGGTGGAGGATAGCTGTGCTTTCTCAGATCCAATGGATAAAAAATTAGAGGGTTACCTTAAGAAAATGTTTGTTCAACAAGGTTTTATATTACAGCCTCTTGCATGCATTGCGCCTGTCACTGCTGCAGCGGAATTCTGGAAAAGGGAATTTGCACAGCACCATTGGATGAGTCTTTGAGCAAGATTAGAAACCTTAAGCTGGCTAATGCGTTTGTTTCGGATGCCGTAGTGCATTTAACTAAACTTACGGCTAAGAACTCCGGATTCGCCATACAGGCGCGCAGAGCGCTATGGCTTAAATCCTGGTCAGCAGATGTAACTTCTAAGTCTAAGCTACTGAACATTCCTTTCAAAGGGCAGACCTTATTCGGGCCCGGATTGAAGGAAATTATTGCTGACATTACTGGAGGTAAGGGCCACACCCTTCCTCAGGACAGGGCCAAATCAAAGGCCAAACAGTCTAATTTTCGTGCCTTTCGTTCTTTCAAGGCAGGAGCAGCATCAACTTCCTCCGCTCCAAAACAGGAAGGAACTACTGCTCGTTACAGACAGGGTTGGAAAGGCAACCAGTCATGGAACAAGGGCAAGCAGGCCAGAAAGCCTACTTCTGCCCCTAAGACAGCATGAAGACAGGGCCCCCTTTCCGGAGACGGATCTAGTGGGGGGCAGACTTTCTCTCTTCGCCCAGGCTTGGGCAAGAAATGTACAGGATCCCTGGACGTTGGAGATTATATCTCAGGGATACCTTCTGGATTTCAAAACTTCTCCACAAGGGAGGTTCCATCTGTCAAGGTTATCAACAAACCTAGTAAAGAAAGAGGCATTTCTACAATGTGTACAAGACCTCTTAGTGATGGGAGTGATCCACCCAGTTCCGCGAACGGAACAGGGGCAAGGGTTTTATTCAAATCTGTTTGTGGTTCCCAAAAAAGAGGGAACCTTCAGACCAATCTTAGACTTAAAGATCTTAAACAAATTCCTAAGGGTTCCATCGTTCAAGATGGAAACCATTCGGACCATCCTACCCATGATCCAAGAGGGTCAATATATGACCACAGTGGACTTAAAGGATGCCTACCTTCACATACCGATTCACAGAGATCATTATCGGTACCTAAGGTTTGCCTTTCTAGACAGGCATTACCAGTTTGTAGCTCTTCCCTTCGGGTTGGCTACGGCCCCGAGAATTTTTACAAAGGTTCTGGGCTCCCTTCTGGCGGTACTAAGACCACGGGGCATAGCAGTGGCTCCGTACCTAGACGACATTCTGATACAAACGTCAAGTTTTCAAAATGCAAAGTCTCATACAGAGATAGTTCTAGCATTTCTGAGGTCGCATGGGTGAAAAGTGAACGTGGAAAAGAGTTCTCTGTTACCACTCACAAGGGTCCCTTTTCTAGGGACTCTTATAGATTCTGTAGAGATGAAGATTTACCTGACGGAGTCCAGGTTATCAAAGATTCTCAATGCTTGCCGTGTCCTTCACTCCATTCCAAGCCCATCAGTAGCTCAGTGCATGGAAGTAATCGGCTTAATGGTCGCGGCAATGGACATAGTGCCATTTGCGCGCCTACATCTCAGACCGCTGCAACTATGCATGCTAAGTCAATGGAACGGGGATTACTCAGATCTGTCCCCTTTGCTAAATCTGGACCAGAAGACCAGAGATTCTCTTCTCTGGTGGTTATCACGGGTTCATCTGTCCAAAGGAATGTCTTTTCGCAGACCAGATTGGACGATTGTAACAACAGATGCCAGCCTTCTAGGCTGGGGAGCAGTCTGGAACTCCCTGAAGGCTCAGGGATTGTGGACTCAGGAGGAGAAACTCCTCCCGATAAACATTCTAGAATTAAGAGCAATATTCAATGCTCTTCTAGCTTGGCCTCAGTTAGCAACACTGAGGTTCATCAGATTTCAGTCGGACAACATCACGACTGTGGCTTACATCAATCATCAAGGGGGAACCAGGAGTTCCCTAGCGATGTTGGAAGTCTCGAAGATAAGGCAGAGTCTCACTCTTGCCACCTGTCAGCGATCTACATCCCAGGCGTGGAGAACTGGGAGGCGGATTTTCTAAGTCGCCAGACTTTTCATCCGGGGGAGTGGGAACTTCACCCGGAGGTATTTGCTCAACTGATTCATCGTTGGGGCAAACCGGATCTGGATCTCATGGCATCTCGCCAGAACGCCAAGCTTCCTTGTTACGGTTCCAGGTCCAGGGACCCGGGTGCGGTGCTGGTAGATGCACTAGCAGCACCTTGGGTTTTCAACATAGCTTATGTGTTTCCACCTTTTCCGTTGCTACCTCGACTGATTGCCAGGATCAAACAGGAGAGAGCATCTGTGATTATGATAGCGCCTGCGTGGCCACACAGGACCTGGTATGCAGACCTAGTGGACATGTCGTCCTGTCCACCATGGTCTCTACCCCTGAGGCAGGACCTTCTAATTCAGGGTCCTTTCAACCATCCAAACCTAATTTCTCTGAGGCTGACTGCTTGGAAATTGAACGCTTGATTCTATCAAAGCGTGGGTTTTCGGATTCGGTTATTGATACATTAATACAGGCTCGGAAACCTGTTACCAGAAAAATTTACCATAAAATATGGCGTAAATATTTATATTGGTGTGAATCCGAGAGTTACTCATGGAGTAGGGTTAGGATTCCTAGGATATTGTCCTTTCTACAAGAGGGTTTAGAGAAGGGCTTATCCGCTAGTTCACTAAAGGGACAGATTTCTGCTCTGTCTATTCTTTTACACAAGCGTCTGGCAGAGAATCCAGACGTCCAGGCCTTTTGTCAGGCTTTGACTAGAATTAAGCCTGTGTTTAAAACTGTTGCTCCTCCTTGGAGCTTAAACTTGGTTCTTAAAGTTCTTCAGGGTGTTCCGTTTGAACCCCTTCATTCCATTGATATTAAGCTTTTATCTTGGAAAGTTCTGTTTTTGATGGCTATTTCCTCGGCTCGAAGAGTCTCTGAGTTATCTGCCTTACATTGCGATTCCCCTTATCTGATCTTTCATTCAGACAAGGTAGTCCTGCGTACTAAACCTGGGTTTTTACCTAAGGTTGTTTCTAACAAGAATATCAATCAAGAGATTGTTGTTCCATCATTATGTCCTAATCCTTCTTCAAAGAAGGAACGTCTTTTGCATAATCTAGACGTGGTCCGTGCCCTGAAGTTCTACTTACAGGCAACTAAAGATTTTCGGCAAACTTCTTCTCTGTTTGTCGTTTACTCTGGACAGAGGAGAGGTCAAAAGGCTTCGGCTACCTCTCTCTCTTTTTGGCTTCGTAGCATAATACGTTTAGCCTATGAGACTGCTGGACAGCAGCCTCCTGAAAGAATTACAGCTCATTCCACTAGAGCTGTGGCTTCCACCTGGGCCTTTAAGAATGAGGCCTCTGTTGAACAGATTTGCAAGGCTGCAACTTGGTCTTCGCTTCATACTTTTTCTAAATTTTACAAATTTGACACTTTTGCTTCTTCGGAGGCTGTTTTTGGGAGAAAGGTTCTACAGGCAGTGGTTCCTTCTGTTTAATGTTCCTGCCTTGTCCCTCCCATCATCCGTGTACTTAGCTTTGGTATTGGTATCCCGTAAGTAATGGATGACCCGTGGACTGAACACACTTAACAAGAGAAAACATAATTTATGCTTACCTGATAAATTTATTTCTCTTGTAGTGTGTTCAGTCCACGGCCCGCCCTGTCTTTTTTGAGGCAGGTTCTAAATTTTAAATTATAACTCCAGTCACCACTGCACCCTATAGTTTCTCCTTTCTCGTCTTGTTTCGGTCGAATGACTGGATATGACATGTGAGGGGAGGAGCTATATAGCAGCTCTGCTTGGGTGATCCTCTTGCAACTTCCTGTTGGGAAGGAGAATATATCCCATAAGTAATGGATGACCCGTGGACTGAACACACTACAAGAGAAATAAATTTATCAGGTAAGCATAAATTGTGTTTTTCTAAGTCGTCAGACTTTTCATCCGGGGGAGTGGGAACTCCATCCAGAGGTGTTTGCAAAATTGATTCTTCAATGGGGCACACCAGAATTGGATCTGATGGCATCTCGTCAGAATGCCAAACTTCCTTGTTACGGGTCCAGGTCAAGGGATCATCAAACAGTACTGATAGATGCTCTAGCAGTACCGTGGTCGTTCAACCTTGCTTATCAAACAGGAGAAGGCTTCGGTAATCTTGATAGCGCCTGCATGGCCACACAGGACTTGATATGCAGATCTGGTGGAAATGTCATCTCTGCCACGTGGAAACTGTCTCTGAGACAGGACCTTATCATTCAGGGTCTGTTCCAACATTCAAATCTAGTTTCTTTGCGGCTGACTGCCTGAAGATTGAACGCTTGATTTTATCTAAGCAGGGTTTCTCTGAGTTGGTCATTGACACCTTGATTCAGGCTAGAAAGCCTGTAACTTGGAAAATTTACCATAAGATATGGCGTAAATATCTTTATTGGTGCGAATCCAAAGGCTACTCATGGAATAAGATCAGGATTCCTAGGATTTTGTCCTTTCTCCATGAAGGATTGGAGAAGGGGTTATCAGCTAGTTCCTTAAAGGGACAGATTTCTACTTTGTCAATCTTTCTACACAAGCGTCTGGCAGATGTTAGAATCAAGCCTGTGTTTAAACCTGTTGCTACGCCATGGAGTTTTAATTTAGTTCTAAATGTTCTTCAAGGGGTTCCATTTGAACCCATGCATTCCATAGATATTAAACTTCTATCTTGGAAAGTTTATTTTTAGTTGCTATCTCTTCTGCTCGAAGAGTTTCTGAGCTATCTGCGTTACACTGCGACTCGCCTTATCTTATATTCCATTCTGATAAGGTGGTTTTGCGTACCAAACCTGGATTTCTTCCTAAGGTTTTTTCAAATAAGAATATTAATCAGGAAATTGTTGTTCCTTCTGTGTCCTAATCCTTCTTCTAGGAAGGAGCGTCTGTTACATAACTTTGACGTGGTTTGTGCCTTGAAGTTTTACTTGCAAGCGACCAAAGATTTCCGTCAAACATCTTCTCTGTTTGTTGTCTATTTTGGAAAGCGTAGGGGTCAAAAAGCTAAGGCTACCTCTCTTTCTTTTTGGCTAAAAAGCATCATCCGTTTGGCATACGAGACTGCTGGACAGCAGCCTCCTGACAGAATTACAGCTCATTCTACTAGAGCGGTGGCTTCCAAATGGGCTTTTAAAAACGATGCTTCTGTTTAACAGATTTGTAAGGCTGCGACTTGGTCTTCCCTTCATACCTTTTCCAAATTTTATACTTTTGTTTCTTCGGAGGCTATTTTTGGGAGAAAGGTTCTTCAATCGGTGGTGCCTTCTGTTTAGGCATCTGTCTTGTCCCTCCCGTTCATCCGGGTCCTGTAGCTTTGGTATTGTATCCCACAAGTAAAGGATGAATCTGTGGACTTGTCGTATCTTATAGAAGAAAATTAAATTTATGCTTACCTGATTGATTTCTTCTATGATACGACGAGTCCACGGCCCGCCCTGTCAATTTAAGACAGATTATATTTTTGATTTAAAACTTCAGTCAGCTCTGCACCTTGTAGTTTCTCCTTTTTCTTCCTATACCTTCGGTCGAATGACTGGGGGGTGGAGTCAAGGGAGGAGCTATATAGACAGCTCTGCTGTGGTGCTCTTTGCCACTTCCTGTTAGCAGGAGGATAATATCCCACAAGTAAAGGATGAATCTGTGGACTCGTCGTATCATAGAAGAAATCAATTTATCAGGTAAGCATAGATTTCCTTTTACCTCTGTGATTACTTTGTATCTAAGCGTCTACAGCAGAACTTTCCAAACATTCATGTTGGTGATACCCTTTTTAGACATGCATCATTTTGCGACATATTAATTCAGTTGTACTAGCAAACCGGAGGTTAAACTAACTTGCTATAACAATACATATCAGGACACATAGGTCGAGGAAGGAGCTCAGCTGCAAAAACACATGAAGTAGAGAAGCAAAAGTCCAACAAAAATAGTGTAAAAGGTTACAAGGCTATATTGCTGGAAATAATTGCAATGCCTATGTCTTGAGTCCTCTTCCAGTACTCTCCGGTGGTACACTGCTGGTGGGTCAATCCACTATTAGAGCCAAGTAAAAATAAATGGCAGAAATCAAATTATAATTGCCACGTGGTGGGTGGTTGGCTTGCTGTTTGCCACATTGGGTTTGGGACGGTGGGCTACCTTCAGCCAGCAGCAGGTGGGTTGACTGGGTGACAGCCTGCAGCGATGCTCGCCCAGGTGATTGGGAGGACACTTATCTCGATGCTTTTGGCCTCCACTGAGCCTCACACGATTGGCCAAGATGGTGGACGGCCCACTTGGTGCATTCCCAGTCCAGGACCTCCAGGGGACTCTTCCACTCGGCACAGCTGAGTATTGGGGGTAGTGTAACTCCTTGCTCTGTTCTTCTCCATGTTCTTCTTCCGCACTCCTTGCCCTACCACTCCGACAAAGCCAGTCACATTAGCTTTAAGAAGTTCTGGGTGAATAACCAAGGGAAGCAGGCGCGAATAAGGGAGCATTTTGCACGACACACCTACACACTGCCACCGACACACTAATGTGCCAAGGCACACAGTTTGGAAAGCACTGGTCTACAAACTGCCCAATTATCTCAGTGCTATTTATAAACTTGCATTTTAGCCAGTCAGTGACTGTTATATATGGCACACATGAGCTAGCTATGTTTAGCTGTGAAAAACTGTCAAAATGCACTGAGACAAGAGGCGGCCTTTAAGGGCTTAAAAATTAGCATTTGAACCTACCTAGGTTTAGCTTTCAACAACAAAAAACCAAGAGAACAAAGCATATTTGATAATAAAATTTAAATACATTGTAAAGTTGTTTAAAATTGCATGCCCTATCTGAATCATGAAAGTTTAATTTTGACTAGACTGTCCCTTTAATTTTAGTAGAGGCACATGGGAGCCCCTATTTGCAAATCAGAATATGTGTGTGTGTGTGGGGGGTAAACATTTTGGAATTTTGCCCTTGGAGCCAAACTCTCTAAAAACGGCTCTGTGTTCTGATCTTGGACAGAATCACTCTCTGATTTAGCTTTAAAGTGCACAGAAGAATATGGTTTGTGGAAGCACATAGATATATGTAGTACTGTAATGATTGTTTATGTGCTCTTTATGGTGGTGATATAGAGGGAGTATTTATTGGTATTCAGCTGCTATCAAGGAAAAACAACTAATAATGGCACTAAAAAAAAAGACATCAAGAATATGAAACTGAAACATTGTCACAAAAGGTGGAGCAGATAGATTAAAAATAGAAGATAGGATCAAAAACGTATTTACAAAAAGGGTGGTTGATTTATTGAATAAACTTCCAATACAGGTGGTCAAGAGAGACACTGAGAGGACTTCAGGAATGCCAGGGATAAATATGGGCAGAAATGTTGGGGCTATGGTTTGTATCTGCCACTTAATTTAATCCTTCTCACCAATATAAATTTGAATATTTTGATAGCTATACCAAAGAAAGCAAAATGTCTATAACACTGTTACTCATTGAATAAGAAACCTAGAAATGTTTTTAATAAATTCTGTCTCCTATATAGATAAACATCAATATTTTCACAATTGATAATGATCTTTTAACCTTATAAAAAATGCTTAATCATTGGGCAGTAACAATACAAACATTATAGTACCCTACTTAGTATATAATTAATTTAAAGATAAAATAGTGTAGGTTAGTCTTTTTTTGCAATGTTTAATTTTTATATAAAGGCTTTTTCTTTCCTAAGATATGGTGAGTCCAGGGCTTGATTAATTACTGTTAGGAATATCACTCCTGGCCAGCAGGAGGAGGCAAAGAGCACCACAGTTAAACTGCTAAGTATCACTCCCTTACCCACAACCCCCAGTCATTCTCTTTGCCTTTGGTGCATGGAGGAGGTGAAGTTTAGGTTTCTGAAGAAAAATTTGATTTCATCTACAAGCAAGTTTTGGGGTATAGCCGTATTCCACGTCATTCCTTGCAGTCGGGTAGTGGTGGCTTTAAAGCAGTTATGAACTTGTAAAGAGGTACTTACTGTGTTTTCCTAACAATTGCTGCCCTAGTTTAGAAAGCCAGAGTTGGCTACTCTGTTCTTTCTTTTTCAAAGGTCTCTGTGAGCAACTGTGTTCTCTCATACCTTATAACTGTCTACATGCCGGACAGCGGAGCAGGTAAGTGCTTTTTCTTCAAGTTGGGGAAACCATGCTCTTAACAAATTAAGACTAGGGCATGAAGCAGGCACTGTAGCATGTGTGAGACTAACATTTAAACTCTTTTAAAAGAAAGGGTAAAATGTTTTTATTTGGTTTTATTTTCTGACACATTTACATGATAAAACAATACAAGTTTAAACTGAAAGTAAGGTTGAACTTTCTATTTCAACAGCTTATTTATTTCCCCTTTGCTTTAAAATTAAACGATGCAACATTTTAAACTGTCAGGTTTGAAAAAACGGTTATTTCTGGTACTCGGTGTACAAGGAAGTAGTGCCTCTCTGTGTTGCAGCAATAATTTGAAATCGGCAGTTGCGCTCATATGACTGGCTTTACTTCATAATGTTTCTGAGGAAAAAGTTGTTTTTCTCCATTTCTGGGTGATCTGGTCTTAATTGGTAGCGGTAAGGCACCTCAGTAATTGAGGTGTGGGGTTGCCTGAGGGGTATTTTAGAAGTCTATTTGATGTTTATTAAATGTTTTTTCTTAACTTTTTTCACATAATTTTAGCTGGGGATCGATCCTAATTTGAGATAAAATTTAAAGTGTACTTTTTCCTTGGCTTATTTTAATTGAATATTAAAATCTTTGAAACTTATCTGTACACATTTATTTACTTTTCTCCAACATAGGTGTGTCCGGTCCACGGCGTCATCCTTACTTGTGGGATATTCTCTTCCCCAACAGGAAATGGCAAAGAGCCCAGCAAAGCTGGTCACATGATCCCTCCTAGGCTCCGCCTACCCCAGTCATTCTCTTTGCCGTTGTACAGGCAACATCTCCACGGAGATGGCTTAGAGTTTTTTAGTGTTTAACTGTAGTTTTTCATTATTCAATCAAGAGTTTGTTATTTTCAAATAGTGCTGGTACGTACTATTTACTCAGAAACAGAAAAGAGATGAAGAATTCTGTTTGTATGAGGAAAATGATTTTAGCAACCGTAACTAAAATCCATGGCTGTTCCACACAGGACTGTTGAGAGTAATTAACTTCAGTTGGGGGAACAGTTTGCAGTCCCTTGCTGCTTGAGGTATGACACATTCTAACAAGACGATGTAATGCTGGAAGCTGTCATTTTCCCTATGGGATCCGGTAAGCCATGTTTATTACGATTGTAAATAAGGGCTTCACAAGGGCTTATTTAAACTGTAGACTTTTTCTGGGCTAAATCGATTGATTATTAACACATATTTAGCCTTGAGGAATCATTTTATCTGGGTATTTTGATATAATAATATCGGCAGGCACTGTTTTAGACACCTTATTCTTTAGGGGCTTTCCCAAAGCATAGGCAGAGTCTCATTTTCGCGCCGGTATGGCGCACTTGTTTTTGAGGACAGCATGGCATGCAGCTGCATGTGTGTGGAGCTCTGATACATAGAAAGGTCTTTCTGAAGGCATCATTTGGTATCGTATTCCCCTTTGGGCTTGGTTGGGTCTCAGCAAAGCAGATTCCAGGGACTGTAAAGGGGTTAAATATAAAAACGGCTCCGGTTCCGTTATTTTAAGGGTTAAAGCTTCCAAATTTGGTGTGCAATACTTTTAAGGCTTTAAGACACTGTGGTGAAATTTTGGTGAATTTTGAACAATTCCTTCATACTTTTTCGCAATTGCAGTAATAAAGTGTGTTTAGTTTAAAATTTAAAGTGACAGTAACGGTTTTATTTTAAAACGTTTTTTGTGCTTTGTTATCAAGTTTATGCCTGTTTAACATGTCTGAACTACCAGATAGATTGTGTTCTGACTGTGGGGAAACCAAGGTTCATTCTCATTTAACTATATGTATTTTATGTCATAAAAAAAAAAAAATTTAGTAAAAATGATGCCCAAGATGATTCCTCAAGTGAGGGGAGTAAGCATGGTACTGCATCATCCCCTCCTTCGTCTACACCAGTCTTGCCCATACAGGAGGCCCCTAGTACATCTAGTGCGCCAATACTCCTTACTATGCAACATTTAACGGCTGTAATGGATAATTCTATCAAAAACATTTTAGCCAATATGCCCACTTATCAGTGAAAGCGCGACTGCTCTGTTTTAGAAAATTCTGTAGAGCATGAGAACGCTGATGATATGGTTTCTGAAGGGCCCCTACACCAGTCTGAGGGGGCCAGGGAGGTTTTGTCTGAGGGAGAAATTTCAGATTCAGGAAACATTTCTCAACAAGCTGAACCTGATGTGATTACTTTTAAATTTAAGTTGGAACATCTCCGCGCTCTGCTTAAGGAGGTGTTATCCAATTTGGATGATTGTGATTATCTGGTCATTCCAGAACCACTATGTAAAATGGAAAAGTTCTTAGAGGCCCCGGGGCCCCCCGAAGCTTTTCCTATATCCAAGCGGGTGGCGTACATTGTTAGTACAGAATGGGACAGGCCCGGTATACCTTTAGTACCTCCCCCCATATTTATAAAATTGTTTTCCTATAGTCGACACCAGAAAGGACTGATGGCAGACAGTCCCCAAGGTCGAGGGGGCGGTTTCTACTCTACACAAGCGCGCCACTATACCCATAGAAGATAGTTGTGCTTTCCAAGATCCTATGGATAAAAAATTAGAAGGTCTGCTAAAGATGTTTGTTCAGCAAGGTTCCCTTCTACAACCAATTGCATGCATTGTCCCTGTCACTGCAGCCGCGTGTTTCTAGTTTGAGCTAGGAAAGGCGATTATTAGTAATTCTTCTTCTTATGAGGAGATTATGGACAGAATTCGTGCTCTTAAATTGGCTAATTCTTTCACCCTAGACGCCACCTTGCAATTGGCTAGGTTAGCGGAGAAAAAATTCTGGGTTTGCTATTGTGGCGCAGAGCGCTTTGGTTAAAATCTTGGGCAGCGGATGCGTCTTCCAAGAACAAATTGCTTGACATTCCTTTCAAGGGGAAAACACTCTTTGGCCCTGACTTGAAAGAGATTATCTCTGATATCACTGGGGCAAGGGCCACGCCCTTCCTCAGGATAGGTCTTTTCAAGACCAAAAATAAACCTAAGTTTCGTCCCTTTCGCAGAAACGGATCAGCCCCAAGGGCTACGTCCTCTAAGCAGGAAGGTAATACTTCTCAAGCCAATCCAGCCTGGAGACCTATGCAAGGCTGGAACAAAGGAAAGCAGGCCAGGAAACCTGCCACTGCTACCAAGACAGCATGAAATGCGGGCCCCCGATCCGGGACCGGATCTGGTGGGGGGCAGACGCTCTCTCTTCGCTCAAGCTGGGGCAAGAGATGTTCTGGACCCTTGGGCGCTAGAAATAGTCTCCCAAGGTTATTCTCTGGAGTTCAAGGGGCTTCCTCCAAGGGGGAGGTTCCACAGGTCTCAGTTGTCTTCAGACCACATAAGAAGACAGGCATTCTTACATTGGGTAGAAGACCTGCTAAAAATGGGAGTGATTCATCCTGTTCCATTAGGAGAACAAGGGATGGGGTTCTACTTCAATCTGTTCATAGTTCCCAAAAAAGAGGGAACGTTCAGACCAATCTTAGATCTCAAGATCTTGAACAAGTTTCTCAAGGTTCCATCGTTCAAGATGGAAACCATTCGAACACTTCTTCCTTCCATCCAGGAAGGTCAATTCATGACCAAGGTGGATTTCAAGGATGCGTATCTACATATTCCTATCCACAAGGAACATCATCGGTTCCTAAGGTTTGAATTCCTGGACAAGCATTTCCAGTTCGTGGCGTTTTCTTTCGGATTAGCCACTGCTCCTAGGATTTTCTCATAGGTACTAGGGTCCCTTCTGGCGGTGCTAAGACCAAGGGGCATTGCTGTAGTACCTTACTTGGACGACATTCTGATTCGTGCGTCGTCCCTTCCTCAAGTAAAGGCTCACACGGACATTGTCCTGGCCTTTCTCAGATCTCACGGATGGAAAGTGAACGTGGAAAAGAGTTCTCTATCTCCGTCAACGAGGGTTCCCTTCTTGGGAACTATAATAGACTCCTTAGAAATGAGGGTTTTTCTGACAGAAGCCAGAAAAACAAAACTTCTAGACTCTTGTCGGATACTTCATTCCGTTCCTCTTCCTTCCATAGCGCAGTGCATGGAAGTGATAGGTTTGATGGTAGCGGCAATGGACATAGTTCCTTTTGTGCGCATTCATCTAAGACCATTACAACTGTTCCTGCTCAGTCAGTGGAATGGGGACTATTCAGACTTATCTCCGAAGATACAAGTAAATCAGAGGACCAGAGACTCATTCCGTTGGTGGCTGTCCCTGGACAACCTGTCACAAGGGATGACCTTCCGCAGACCAGAGTGGGTCATTGTCACGACCGACGCCAGTCTGATGGGCTGGGGCGCGGTCTGGGGATCCCTGAAAGCTCAGGGTCTTTGGTCTCGGGTAGAATCTCTTCTACCGATAAATATTCTGGAACTGAGAGCGATATTCGATGCTCTCAAAGCTTGGCCTCAGCTAGCGAGGGCCAAGTTCATACATCAACCATCAGGGGGGAACAAGGAGTTCCCTAGCGATGGACGAAGTGACCAAAATCATTCTATGGGCGGAGTCTCACTCCTGCCACCTGTCTGCTATCCACATCCCAGGAGTGGAAAATTGGGAAGCGGATTTTCTGAGTCGTCAGACATTGCATCCGGGGGAGTGGGAACTCCATCCGGAAATCTTTGCCCAAGTCACTCAACCGTGGGGCATTCCAGACATGGATCTGATGGCCTCTCGTCAGAACTTCAGAGTTCCTTACTACGGGTACAGATCCAGGGATCCCAAGGCGGCTCTAGTGGATGCACTAGTAGCACCTTGGACCTTCAAACTAGCTTATGTGTTCCCGCCGTTTCCTCTCATCCCCAGGCTGGTAGCCAGGATCAATCAGGAGAGGGCGTCGGTGATTTTGATAGCTCCTGCGTGGCCACGCAGGACTTGGTATACAGATCTGGTGAATATGTCATCGGCTCCACCATGGAAGCTACCTTTGAGACGAGACCTTCTTGTTCTAGGTCCGTTCGACCCACTCCAGCTGACTACTTGGAGATTGAACGCTTGATCTTATCAAAGCGAGGGTTCTCAGATTCTGTTATTAATACTCTTGCTCAGGCCTGAAAGCCTGTAACCAGAAAATTACCACATAATTTGGTATATCTGTTGGTGTGAATCTGCAGGATTCCCTTGGGACAAGGTTAAGATTCCTAAGAGTCTATCCTTCCTTCGAGAAGGATTGGAAAAAGGATTATCTGCAAGTTCCTTGATGGGACAGATTTCTGCCTTGTCTGTGTTACTTCACAAAAAGCTGGCAGCTGTGCCAGATGTTCTAGCCTTTGTTCAGGCTCTGGTTAGAATCAAGCCTGTTTACAAAATTTTGACTCCTCCTTGGAGTCTCAACCTAGTTCTTTCAGTTCTTCAGGGGGTTCCGTTTGAACCCTTACATTCCGTTGATATTAAGTTATTATCTTGGAAAGTTTTGTTTTTGGTTGCAATTTCTTCTGCTAGAAGAGTTTCAGAATTATCTGCTCTGCAGTGTTCTTCTCCTTATCTGGTGTTCCATGCAGATAAGGTGGTTTTGCGTACTAAACCTGGTTTTCTTCCAAAAGTTGTTTCTAACAAAAACATTAACCAGGAGATAGTTGTGCCTTCTTTGTGTCCTAATCCAGTTTCAAAGAAGGAACGTTTGTTGCACAACTTGGATGTAGTTCGTGCTCTCAAATTTTACTTAGCAGCTACTAAGGATTTCAGACAAACTTTGTCTTTGTTTGTTGTTTATTCTGGTAAATGGAGAGGTCAAAAAGCAACTTCTACCTCTCTCTCCTTCTGGATTAAAAGCATTATCCGATTGGCTTATGAGACTGCCGGACGGCAGCCTCCTGAAAGAATCACAGCTCACTCCACTAGGGCTGTGGCTTCCACATGGGCCTTCAAGAACGAGGCTTCTGTTGATCAGATATGTAAGGCAGCGACTTGGTCTTCACTGCACACTTTTTCTAAATTTTACAAATTTGATACTTTTGCTTCTTCTGAGGCTATTTTTGGGAGAAAGGTTTTGCAAACCGTGGTGCCTTCCATTTAGGTGACCTGATTTGCTCCCTCCCTTCATCCGTGTCCTAAAGCTTTGGTATTGGTTCCCACAAGTAAGGATGACGCCGTGGACCGGACACACCTATGTTGGAGAAAACAGAATTTATGTTTACCTGATAAATTACTTTCTCCAACGGTGTGTCCGGTCCACGGCCCGCCCTGGTTTTTTTAATCAGGTCTGATAATTTATTTTCTTTAACTACAGTCACCACGGTAACATATGGTTTCTCCTATGCAAATATTCCTCCTTTACGTCGGTCGAATGACTGGGGTAGGCGGAGCCTAGGAGGGATCATGTGACCAGCTTTGCTGGGCTCTTTGCCATTTCCTGTTGGGGAAGAGAATATCCCACAAGTAAGGATGACGCCGTGGACCGGACACACCGTTGGAGAAAGTAATTTATCAGGTAAACATAAATTCTGTTTTTCACAACATGTCTGATATGGAGCAAGAGCCTGCTCTCATGAATTCATGCTTATTATGTTTAGATGCACAAATTGCAGTTCCTATGCAATTTTGTTCTTCATGTGTCAAGAAAACCTTGCAAAATGAAGGTAAACATATTTAGCTTAATGTCCCTCAGGATGATACTGTTAAAATAATACCTCAGCTTTCTCTTGCTACATCCCAAGCCTCAATGACATCACATGCAGTGCCCTGCAGTTCCTCTATAACTCCTAGTGGAGTTTATTTAAAAGCAAAAATTGCTGCCCAGGTATCTTCAGCAATATCTGTGGCACTAGCTGCCATTCCCAGATTACAGGGAAAATGCAAGAGGAAATCTAGGAATTCAGAAAGTAAGGTGCCTGTCCTCAGTTCTGCTTCCAAAGTTGCCCTTTCTCAAGTTTGATGAGGAAGATACATCAGGACTTTCTGAGGGTAAAATCTCAGATTCGGTCAGTTTAATTCCCTTCTTCTGAGACTGAGGTGGTATCCTTCAAATTTAAGCTTGAACACCTTTATGTGTTGTTTAATGAGGTTTTAGTTACTTTAGATGACTCTGATACCCCTGTCATTGTTACTCCTAAGAAATCTAGTAAACTTAATAGTTTCTTTGATGAACCTTCCACTTCAGAGGTTTTTCCTTTGCCGGACTGTGCTAGCGAGATTATCTCACAGAAATGGGAGAAACCAGGGGTGTCTTTTTCCCCGTCTCCCATTCTCAAGAAAATGTTTCCTATCGAGAACTCCATTAAAGACCCTTGGTATACTGTACCCAAAGTTGAACGGGGCATATCCACTCTGGCTAAGAGAATCACTATTCCTATTGAGTATAGCTGCTCTTTGAAGGATCTGATGGACAAGAAGCTGGAGGCTTATTTGAAAAAAAATTATGTTCGTCAAGGTCACTGATGACAACCTGTGGTGTGTATTGCCACTGTGACTAATGCGGCATCTTATTGGTTCAACGCCTTGTCTAATTCTCTTCAAGTAGAAACTTCCTTGGATGAAATTCAAGATAGGATTAAAGCTCTTAAGTTGGCCAATTCCTTTATTGCAGATTCCATTTTACAGGTTGTTAGACTAGGAGCTAAAACTTCTAGCTTCGCTGTCCTAGCCCGCAGGGCGTTATGGTTGAAATCCTGGTCTGGCGACATTTCCTCTAAAGTCAAGCTTCTGGCGATTCCTTACAAGGGCAAAACCTTGTTTGGACCCGTTTTTGCTGAAATTATCTCTGATATTACTGGTGGAAAAGGGTCTTTTCTACCTCAATATAAGAAGAATAGGCCTAAAGGACGTCAGAGTAATTTTCATTCTTTTCGTAACTTCAGAGGAAAGCCTTCCCCTTCTTCTTCCAAGCAGGAACAATCCAAGTCTTCTTGGAAACCCAATCAGTCTTGGAACAAGGGGAAACAATCAAATAAACCTGCATCTGATTCCAAATCAGCATGAAGGGTTTGTCCCCGATCCGGGATCAGGTGGGGGGCAGACTTTCTCAGTTCTCTCAAGCCTGGATATGAGATGTCCTAGATCCCTGGACTGTGGACATAGTACCCCAGGGTTACAAATTGGAATTCAAGACTTTTCCTCCCAGAGGCAGATTCCTTCTCTCAAGATTACCTGCAGACCAGGTAAAGAGAGAGGCGTTCTTGAAATGTATACAACATATTTCCTTCCTGGGAGTGATAGTTCCAGTGCAGGAACAGGATCTTGGGTTCTACTCCAACCTATTTGTGGTTCCCAAAAAAGATTGAACTTTCCGTCCCATTCTAGACTTGAAGTGTCTAAACAAGTTTCTCAAAGTTCCATCCTTCAAGATGGAGACTATACGCTCCATTCTTCCTTTAGTACAAGAGGGTCAGTTCATGACAACCATAGACCTAAAGGATGCATATCTTCATGTTCCTATTCACAGGGACCATCACAGATTCCTGAGATTTGCCTTTCTGGACAAACATTTCCAGTTCATGGCCCTTCCATTTGGTCTAGCCACGGCTCCCAGAATTTTTTCAAAGGTTCTGGGGGCTCTTTTGGCAGTGATCCGATCTTGTGGAATTGCTGTTGTACCCTACCTAGACGACATATTGGTTCAGGCGCCATCTTTTCAACTAGCAAAATCTCACACAGAGATGTTGTCTTTTCTTCGTTCCCACTGATGGAATGTGAATCTGGAAAAAAGCTCCCTTTCCCCTGCTACAAGAGTAGTGTTCTTAGGGACCATAATAGATTCTCTATTGATGAAGATTTTTCTGACAGAGGTCAGGAAAAACAAAATAATTTCCTCTTGCCTCTCTCTTTAGGCTACTGCTTATCCTTCAGTGGCTCAATGTATGGAGGTAATCGGTCTGATGGTGGCTTCAATGGACATCATTCCTTTTGCTCGATTCCATTTGAGAGCTCTCCAGTTGTGCATGCTCAGACAGTGGAATGGCGACCATGCAGATCTATCTCAGAGAATAGAGTTTAGATAAGTCGTCAAGAGACTCTCCCCCATGGGGGAATTCTCAGAAACATCTGTCTCAGGGCACATGATTTCGGAGACTTTTCTGGGTGATAGTGACCACGGACGCCAGCCTGCTGGGCTGGGGAGCAGTCTGGAACTTGTTAAAAGCTCAGGGCCTTTGGACTTGAGAGGAGTCTGCTTTTCCCATCAACATCTTAAAGTTGAGGGTGATTTACAATGCTCTATTGGTTTGGCCTCAGCCCAGTTTATCAGGTTTCAGTCAGACAACATAACCTCTGTGGCTTACATCAATCACCAGGAAGGAACTCAGAGTTCCTTAGCCATGAAGGAGGTTACTCGGATTTCTTCAGTGGGCAGAGACCCACAATTGCCTATGTCTATGCCAATGTCTATCTGCCATCCACATTCCAGGAGTAGACAACTGGGAAGCGGATTTTCTGAGCAGACAGACTTTTCATCCTGGGGAGTGGGAACTCCATCCGGAGGTGTTTTCCAGCTTAGTCCTCAAATGGGGGGAGCCAGAGTTGGATCTTATGGTGTCCCGTTAGAATGCTAAACTTCCAAGGTACAGTTCAAGGTCAAGAGATCAGCAGGCCACTCTGATAGATGCTCTGGTGGTTCCTTGGGTTTTCAGGTTGACATACCTGTTTCCTCCATTTGCTCTCCTTCCACGAGTCATTGCTCTTATCAAACAGGAGAGGGCGTTGGTAATTCTAATAGCCCCTGCTTGGCCTCGCAGTATCTGGTTTGCAGACCTAGTGGAGATGTCATCTCTCCCACCTTGAAGACTACCTCTGAGGAAGGACCTCCTGATTCAGGGTTCCTTCCTTCATCCAAATCTCATTTCTCTGAAGCTGACTGCTTGGAGATGAAATGCTTAATTCTGTCTAAGCGTGGTTTTTCTGAGTCGGTCATTGAAACCATGATTCAGGCTTGCAAGCCTGTTACTAGAAAGATTTACCATAAAATATGGCGTAAATATCTTTATTGGTGTGAATCTAAGGGCTACTCTCGGAGTAGAATTAGAATTCCTAGAATTTTATATTTTCTGCAGAAAGGCCTGGAAAAGGGATTGTCGGTCAGTACCCTGAAGGGTCAGATTTCTGCTTTATCAGTTTTACTACATAAACGTTTGGCGGATGTGCCAGATGTGCAATCTTTTTGTCAAGCCTTGGTGAAAATCAAGCCTGTCTTTAAGTCTGTTGTTCCTCCTTGGAGCCTTAACCTTGTTCTTAAAGTTTTACATCTGGCTCCATTTGAGCCGTTGCATTCCATAGACATTAAGTTGTTATCTTGAAAGGTTTTGTTTCTTGTTGCTATCTCTTCTGCTCAGAGTCTCGAAACTCTCAGCTCTGCAGTGTGATTCCCCTTATTTTATTTTTCATGCCGATAAAGCGGTTCTTCGTACTAAGTTAGGTTTCCTTCCTAAGGTTGTTTCTAATAGAAATATCAATCGGGAAATTGTTGTGTCCTATTCCTTCTTCTTCCAAACAACTTTGTTACACAATTTGGATGTTGTACGTGCTCTTAAATTCTACTTACAGACGACTAAGGATTTTCGCCAGTCCTCTGCCCTCTTTGTCTGTTTCTCTGGGAAACGTAAAGGTCAGAAAGCTACTGCTACTACTCTTTCTTTTTGGTTACGAAGTATCATTTGTTTGGCTTATGAGACTGCTGGACAGCAGCCTCCTGAGAGAATTACGGCTCATTCCACAAGAGCTGTTTCCTCTTCTTGGGCTTTCAAAAATGAAGCTTCTGTGGAACAAATTTGCAAGGCTGCAACTTGGTCTTCTCTACATACTTTTTCCAAATTTGATATTTTTGCCTTGGCTGAGGCTTCTTTTGGGAGAAAGGTTCTTCAAGCTCTGTGGTGCCTTCTGTTTAGCACTGCCTGTCTTGTCCCTCCCTATTTATCCGTGTCCTCTAGCTTGGGTATTGGTTCACAACAGTAATTGCTCAAGCCGTGGACTCACCATATCATAGGAAAGAAAAACTAAATTTATGCTTACCTGATAAATTTATTTATTTCCAGATATGGTTGGTCCACGGCCTAACCCTTTATTTTAAGACCGTTGTTCTTTTGACTATAACCTCGGGCACATCTACACCTTGTGTTACTCCTTTTTCTCAGTTTCCCTTTGTTTAAATGACTGGGGGTTGTGGGTAAGAGAGTGATACTTAGCTGTTTAACATTGGTGCTCTTTCCCTCCTCCTCCTGCTGGGCAGGAGTGATATCCCAACAGTAATTACAAAAGCCGCGGACTCACCATATCCGGAAATAAATAAATTTATCAGGTAAGCATACATTTTTGTTTTTTTTAGTTTGAGATTAATAAAATAATATCCAACATGTAAGCAAGAAGATATTAAAGGGACAGTAAAGTCAAAATTAACCCCTTAGTGACCAGACCATTTTTACATTTTCTTACCGTTAAGGACCAGGGCTATATTTACATTTCTGCTGTTTTTGTTAAGCTGTAATTTTTCTCTTACTCATTTACTGTACCCAGACATATTATATACCGTTTTTCTCGCCATTAAATGGACTTTCTAAAGATACCATTATTTTCATCATATATTATAATTTACTATAAAAAAATAAAAAATATGATGAAAAAATGTAAAAAATACACTTTTTCTAAATTTGACCCCAAAATCTGTTACACATCTACAACCACCAAAAAACACCCATGCTAAATAGTTTCTATATTTTGTCCTGAGTTTAGAAATACCCAATGTTTACATGTTCTTTCCTTTTTTTCCAAGTTATAGGGCAATAAGTACAAGTAGCACCAGAGACGTAACTAGAAACCACAGGGCCCAGGTGCAAGAATCTAAGAAGGGCCACCCCCAATCAAAAAAAATGTGAATTTGATACTGGTACTGTATATAGTGAGTTAGTGACACAGTATGTAATCTGTCGGTGAGATGGCTGGCCTGACCCTACCCGTCCCAGTACTTTATAAAGTAACCACAGTAGTCTGTGACATGGTCCAGCCCCCCCCCCGTACTGTATATAGTGGTACTGTATAGTGACAGTGTTTACCCCCCACCCTCCCATGCTGTAGTAACAAGGTCTGTAATTTGCTGGCTCCACAAACATACACACACAGTCACATACATATACACAAACACCAATGGGTAAAACGGAAACACTAACCCCTGTAGTCAGAGACACTAGTGAAGAATCGCATCACACTCACATGATATCAGTGCAGGCAGTGGCAGGTCAACGTTTTTTATTGAAAAGAAAATACTTTTTTTTTTTTAAAGCTGGGCTCTCACCCACGGGGGCTTAGTTACAGTTGCAACCTCTGCACCCCTTGTAGTTCCACCCCTGAGTAGCACTTTGTGTTAGGAATTCCTTGTATCCTCCCACCTATGACAGAACCACCTACCTGTTGCCTTTAAATTCTAACCACACCCTGTTCCTAGTGCTTAGTTTTTTGTCTCCTAACTCAGGAAAGTTACTGTTAAGCTAAGCTCCTGCTGAAGTAAGCAAAGCTATCATCTTCCACTCTCAAGTGGATACCACATGAAGTCTCAACTTCGAATTTCACAAGATCACTTCAACTTTTAACCTCCTTATGCAAAGAGGGATTCTCTCTCACAATCCCTGAAGCCCAGCACCGCTACGCTTCACATAACTGAACTCAATTGTGTTCCAAGAATTCACCTAACTTGATACAAGCATTCCTTCATTGACCCACCAACAACCAAGGGTATTTACAAACCGGGTTCACATTTACCGGAGATACGGTCTTTCTCAACATCCCGGTTTTCAGCCTAGCAGCGGTAGCGTCTGACGTCAGCTGTCAGTCAAACCACCGCTAGCTAACGCCTCCCAGCAGATCCGCTCTCAGACGCTGACAGGAATCCGCAGCTCTTAGAATTGTTTGCTGCACACTCACTGCCAGGAAATCTCTGTGTGCTTTAACACATTGTGTTCCGCAACTTAGATCTGGGAAAGCTAATGCTCAGTCTATACCGCACTATTTCAAACATTTCTTACCCTGCATTATTACTAACAAATCACCATTGCAATATTTATGTTAAGTAACGATCTTCATAACACAAGTAACAACTTGTAACTATCTTAGGATCATAATACGAATTCAAAGATAAATTCCACTCTCTACAAAAGCTACTAATTATAAGTATTAGTTGCAAAGCTGAAGGTGGTACACACATTATTCCAGGTCTGCAGCTGAGATCACTTTATTAACTCTTTTAGAAGAAATACTCCTCACAGAAAAACTAAGCCATGACAACTGATCCAGCAGACCTTCCACAATTTGTGTACACTCTATCACAACGTGTTGATCAGATGGGAATAGCATTAAGAGAGTTAGAAATTGAAAACCAGTCTCTGAGAAGAATTATTAGAGACTCTATGACACAAAAACCAGACCCTATTCCTGAGCCAACTGTTTCCCTACCAGAACCATTCCCTGGAAACAGAAAATTGTACCGTCAGTTTAAGACTGCATGTATCTTATTATTCAGTCTCAAACCAAAGACTTATTGCACTGAAAGAATAAAGGTGCTTACCGTTATTTCTTTTCTCAGGGGTGAACCCCGCGTATGGGCAGATGCCTCTTTCTCCAACATTGGTGTGTCCGGTCCACGGCGTCATCCTTACTTGTGGGAATATCTCTTCCCCAACAGGAAATGGCAAAAAGTCCCAGCAAAGCTGGCCATATAGTCCCTCCTAGGCTCCGCCCACCCCAGTAATTCTCTTTGCCGTTGCACAGGCAACATCTCCACGGAGATGGTTAAGAGTATGTGGTGTTTAGTTGTAGTTTTTTTTTATTCTACTATCAAGAGTTTGTTATTTTAAAATAGTGCTGGTATGTACTATTTACTCTGAAACAGAAAAGGATGAAGATTTCTGTTTGTGAGAGGAAGATGATTTTAGCAGACAGTAACTAAAATCGATTGCTGTTTCCACATAGGACTGTTGAGATGAAGTAACTTCAGTTGGGGGAAACACAGTTAGCAGACTTTTCTGCTTAAGGTATGACTAGCCATATTTCTAACAAGACTATGTAATGCTGGAAGGCTGTCATTTCCCCTCATGGGGACCGGTAAGCCATTTTCAAACAGAATAAAGGGCTTAATATGGGCTATAAAACTGGTAGACACTTTTATGGGCTAAATCGATTGCTTTATTTGGACATTTTATACATGTTTATGCTGATCATTCACACTTATAAACTTGGGGAACGTTTTTTAACGTCAGGCACTATGTTAGACACCTTTTCCAGTCAGGGAGGGCCTTCCCAGTTGTAGGCTGAGCCTCATTTTCGCGCCATTACTGCGCAGTTGTTTTTGAGAGCAAGACATGCAGATGCATGTGTGAGGACCTGAAAGTAGTTGGAAAAGTTTCTAGAAGGCGTCATTTGGTATCGTATTCCCCTCTGGGCTTGGTAAAGTCACAGCAAAGGCTGTAGCTGGGACATAGGGGTTAAATTTGTAAACGGCTCCGGTTCCGTTATTTTAAGGGTTAAAGCTCTGAAAATTGGTATCCAATACTTTTTAATGCTTTAAGACACTGTGGTGAAATGTTGGTAAATTTTGAACAATTCCTTCATACTTTTTCACATATTCAGTAATAAAGTGTGCTCTGTTTAAAATTTAAAGAGACAGTAACGGTTTTGTTTTAAAATGTTTTTTGTGCTTTATTGACAAGTTTAAGCCTGTTTAACATGTCTGTGCCTTCGGATAAGCTATGTTCTATATGTATGAAAGCCAATGTGTCTCCCCATTCAAAATTGTGTGATAATTGTGCCATAGCGTCCAAACAAAGTAAGGACAGTACTGCCACAGATAATGAAATTGCCCAAGATGATTCCTCAGATGAGGGGAGTAGACATGATACTACATCATCTCCTACTGTGTCTACACCAGTTTTGCCCACGCAGGAGGCCCCTAGTACAAGGATTTTCACAAAGGTACTCGGGTCCCTTCTAGCGGTTCTAAGACCGAGGGGCATTGCAGTAGTACCGTACTTGGACGACATTCTAATACAAGCGTTGTCCCTTTCAAAAGCAAAGGCTCATACAGACATCATTCTGGCCTTTCTCAGATCTCATGGATGGAAGGTGAACATAGAAAAGAGTTCTCTGTCTCCGTCAACAAGAGTTCCCTTCTTGGGAACAATAATAGATTCCTTAGAAATGAGGATTTTTCTGACAGATGTCAGAAAGTCAAAACTTCTAAGCACTTGTCAAGTTCTTCACTCTGTTCCACGTCCTTCCATAGCTCAGTGCATGGAAGTAGTAGGGTTGATGGTTGCAGCAATGGACATAGTTCCTTTTGCACGAATTCATCTAAGACCATTACAACTGTGCATGCTCAAACAGTGGAATGGGGACTATACAGACTTGTCTCCAGTGATTCTAGTAGATCAGAAGACCAGAGATTCACTCCGTTGGTGGCTGACCCTGGACCATCTATCCCAGGGAATGAGCTTCCGCAGACCAGAGTGGGTCATTGTCACGACCGACGCCAGTCTAGTGGGCTGGGGCGCGGTCTGGGAATCCCTGAAAGCTCAGGGACTATGGTCTCGGGAAGAGTCTCTTCTCCCGATAAACATTCTGGAACTAAGAGCGATATTCAATGCTCTCAGGGCTTGGCCTCAGCTTGCAAAGGCCAGATTCATAAGATTCCAATCAGACAACATGACGACTGTTGCGTATATCAGTCATCAGGGGGGAACAAGGAGTTCCCTAGCGATGAAAGAAGTGACCAAAATAATACAATGGGCGGAGGATCACTCCTGCCATCTATCTGCGATCCACATCCCAGGTGTGGAAAACTGGGAAGCGGATTATCTGAGTCGTCAGACTTTCCATCCGGGGGAGTGGGAACTCCACCCGGAGATCTTTGCCCAGTTGACTGTTATGGGGCATTCCAGACATGGATCTGATGGCGTCTCATCAGAACTTCAAGGTTCCTTGCTACGGGTCCAGATCCAGGGATCCCAAGGCGACTCTAGTGGATGCACTAGTAGCACCTTGGACCTTCAACCTAGCTTATGTGTTTCCACCGTTTAATCTCATTCCCAGGCTGGTAGCCAGGATCAAACAGGAGAGGGCCTCGGTGATCTTGATAGCTCCTGCGTGGCCACGCAGGACTTGGTATGCAGACCTGGTGAATATGTCATCGGCTCCACCATGGAAGCTACCTTTGAGACAGGACCTTCTTGTTCAGGGTCCATTCGAACATCCAAATCTGGTCTCCCTCCAGCTGACGGCTTGGAGATTGAACGCTTGATTCTATCAAAGCGTGGGTTTTCAGATTCTGTGATAGATACTCTGGTTCAGGCCAGAAAACCGGTAACTAGAAAGATTTACCATAAAATATGGAAAAGATATATCTGTTGGTGTGAATCCAAGGGATTCCCATGGAATAAGATAAAAATTCCTAAGATTCTTTCCTTTCTGCAAGAAGGTTTGGATAAAGGATTATCTGCGAGTTCTCTAAAGGGACAGATTTCTGCTTTATCTGTCTTACTACACAAACGACTGGCAGCTGTGCCAGATGTTCAAGCATTTGTTCAGGCTCTGGTTAGGATCAAGCCTGTTTACAGACCTTTGACTCCTCCCTGGAGTCTAAATCTAGTTCTTTCAGTTCTTCAAGGGGTTCCGTTTGAACCTCTACATTCCATAGATATTAAGTTATTATCTTGGAAGGTTTTGTTTTTGGTTGCTATTTCTTCTGCTAGAAGAGTTTCAGAGTTATCTGCTCTGCAGTGTACTCCGCCCTATCTGGTGTTCCATTCAGATAAGGTTGTTTTGCGTACTAAGCCTGGTTTTCTTCCAAAGGTTGTTTCCAACAAGAATATTAACCAGGAGATAGTTGTACCTTCTTTGTGTCCGAAACCAGTTTCAAAGAAGGAACGTTTGCTACACAATTTAGATGTAGTCCGTGCTCTAAAATTCTACTTAGAAGCTACAAAAGAATTCAGACAAACATCTTCTCTGTTTGCCGTCTATTCTGGTAAAAGGAGAGGTTAAAAAGCAACTTCTGCCTCTCTTTCCTTTTGGCTTAAAAGCATCATCCGATTGGCTTATGAGACTGCCGGACGGCAGCCTCCTGAAAGAATCACAGCTCACTCCACTAGGGCTGTGGCTTCCACATGGGCCTTCAAGAACGAGGCTTCTGTTGATCAGATATGTAAGGCAGCGACTTGGTCTTCACTGCACACTTTTGCCAAATTTTACAAATTTGATACTTTTGCTTCTTCGGAGGCTATTTTTGGGAGAAAGGTTTTGCAAGCCGTGGTGCCTTCCGTTTAGGTAACCTGATTTGCTCCCTCCCTTCATCCGTGTCCTAAAGCTTTGGTATTGGTTCCCACAAGTAAGGATGACGCCGTGGACCGGACACACCAATGTTGGAGAAAACAGAATTTATTCTTACCTGATAAATTACTTTCTCCAACGGTGTGTCCGGTCCACGGCCCGCCCTGGTTTTTTAATCAGGTCTGATGAATTATTTTCTCTAACTACAGTCACCACGGTACCATATGGTTTCTCCTATATTTTTCCTCCTGTCCGTCGGTCGAATGACTGGGGTGGGCGGAGCCTAGGAGGGACTATATGGCCAGCTTTGCTGGGACTCTTTGCCATTTCCTGTTGGGGAAGAGATATTCCCACAAGTAAGGATGACGCCGTGGACCGGACACACCGTTGGAGAAAGTAATTTATCAGGTAAGCATAAATTCTGTTTTTGAGACTAACCAGCCAATACTGGGATCCCTAGATGATTTCTTCCTTCAAATGGATGAACTCTATCTGGATACAGACGCACAACTATCAGCTGAGACTTCTATGCGAAACGTGAAGCAAGGAAAACGCCAAGTAGAAGATTATATTAATGAGTTTAAACAATACGCCAGAGATTCCCAATGGAATCCGATTGCATTAAGAAATCAGTTTCGACTAGGTTTGGCTGATAACATCAAAGACGAACTAGCTCGCACTGATTTACCAAAGACACTGGAACTCCTTATGTCCTTGGTAATCCTAATAAACCGAAGGTTAAGGGAAAGAAGATCAGAAAGAGGACATTCGGATACTTTCACCAGAACCACACCTTCTGTGTCACTTTCCTCATCTCCAAGATCTACCCCTGAACCTATGGAGGTTGGCTTAGCGAGGGCACCATTAACACTTCAAGAGAGAAATCGCAGAAGACTTAACGAGCTGTGCATGTACTGTGCTAACCCGTCCCACTCTGTGACTGATTGTCCTCTTCTTCAAAAGACAAAGAAAAGTAAGTGTTACTTCTTCTCTACTACAGCATCCATACCTGTTTCTCACTCATACTGTAAACTATCTGTATCTTTGCAGTCGGACCACCGAAGCCTACAATCTGAAGCCATCATAGACACAGGAGCATATGGGAACTTTATTGATGCTGTTACTGTGAAATATAATAAAATGCCTTGTGTGTTGAAGCAAATACCTGTAGCCATTCGTGTCATTGATGGGTCCTCTATTGCAAGTGGACCTATAACACATCAAACCATTCCACTATGTGTACGTACAACTACAGGTCATATTGAATTCATTGAGTTTGATGTTATTCCTTCCCCACTCTTCCCTATTGTTCTAGGCATCTCTTGGTGTAGAACACATCAACCAACTATCGATTGGACAACTTTAAAGATAGCTTTTGGATCAGAGTACTGCAAACATACATGTTATAGTAATACTGCTTTGCTCTTGACTCCATCTCCAGATATACAGGTTCCACAGGTGTATTCAGACTTCGCTGATGTTTTGAGCAAGGTGGAGGCAGAGACCTTGCCTCCTCATCGTGTTTACGATTGTCCGATTGACATTAAACCAGGTTCTTCGATACCTTATGGTAGGTTATATCCGTTATCAACTCCGGAATTGGAACATCTGAACACATATTTAGAAGATAATCTTCGTAAAGGTTTCATCCGTCCCTCAACCTCATCGGCTGGGGCAGGCATGTTTTTCGTCAAGAATAAGGATGGATCGTTACGCCCCATTATATACTACAGAGAACTCAACCTACGTACAATTAAAAACCGTTACCCCTTACCCTTGATCCAAGAGCTGATAGAGCGTCTCCAAGAAGCCACCATTTATACAAAACTCTACTTACGTGGTGCTTACAATCTCATAAGGATTCGCAAAGGCGATGAATGGCTGACTGCCTTCAGGACCCGATATGGTCTCTTCGAATACCTGGTCATGCCATTTGGGCTCTGCAACGCCCCCGGAACCTTCCAACATTTTATAAATGATGTGTTTAGAGACCTTCTGGATGTCTGCATCGTCATCTACTTGGACTACATCCTTATCTATTCCAACACTTATGAAGAGCATATAAAACCCGTTCGCAGTGTTCTGTCTAGATTGCGTACACATAACTTGTACGTAAAGCTAGAGAAATGTCAGTTCCACACTAATACGATCTCATTCCTGGTTTATAACATCTCACCCAACGGAATCAGCATGCAGGACGACAAAGTTCAGACTATTAAAAACTGGGAACCGCCTAGAAACAAGAAAGATCTCCAAAAATTCTTGGGTTTCACCAATTACTATTGAAAATTTGTGAGAGGATTTTCTAAATTGGCGAAACCTCTAACTCAACTTACTAGTTCTAGGTCCAAGTTCCACTGGACAAGTGAAGCAGCATCAGCCTTTAACTTCCTAAAAAACAGCATTACCTCTGCACCAATACTCAGATTTCCAGACCCTAAACTACAGTACATCTTGGAGACAGATTCCTCAGATTACGCCATAGGTGCCATCCTTTCACAAAGAACATCAGCCACTGAACCACTTCATCCAGTTGCTTTCTTCTCTAAAGTCCTCAGTCCTTCCGAAATTAATTACCCCATAGGTGAGAAGGAACTTCTTGCGATCAAAAAGCATTAGAAAATTGGAGACATCTTTTGGAAGGTACAATACAACCAGTCATTATTTACACAGATCATAAGAATCTTGAATTCCTCCACTCAAGTAAGTCACTTTCATCCAGACAAGTCCGATGGTCTCTATTCTTCACAAGATTCAACTTCCACATAGTCTACAGACCATCCTCTAAGAATGGAAAAGCTGATGCTCTTTCAAGAAAAGATCCTCCACCTGCGTATCAACCAGAGATCACTTCTATAATCCCAGCAAATAAATTTATTGGTTTAACGCCTTATTTACTGAAAGCCTTCAAGGAATCTTATAAGACTGACCAGGAGCAAGGCTCATTTGATCTAGAACCAGACAGGAAAGGATTACTCTACCATAACAAAAGGCTATATGTACCCCACACTCTTAGGTCTCTTTTGCTACAACTTCATCATGAGTCCCCTCTCGCTGGACATCCTGGTCAGAGAAGAACACTGGACAATCTGCAGAGATATTACTGGTGGCCATCAATGGCAAAAAGTATCAAGCAATACATACAAGGATGTGCGATATGCGCAACGTCAAAGGCTACAAAACACCCTCCATATGGACAACTCATGTCATTACCCGTTCCATCACAACCCTGGCATCACATTTCCCTCGATTTCATCGTCGAACTCCCAGTATCATCAGGTATGAATACCATTCTGGTCGTTGTGGACTTGCTAACTAAGATGGCACACATTGTTCCATTCCATAAGCTGCCATCCGCTTCTGAGACCGCACGACTCTTCCTTGACAACATAGTCAGATTACATGGTTTCCCAAGGGTTCTCACTTCAGACCGTGGGACCCAGTTCACCTCTAGGTTTTGGAGGTCTCTCACTACTCAGATTCAAATGGATCACCGTCTTACAACATCATTTCATCCACAAACCAACGGGCAAGTAGAACGGGTGAATCAATGGTTGGAGCAGTACCTCCATTGCTTTTGCGCATACCAACAGGACCAATGGCTCACATATCTATCTCTAGCAGAGTTCGCTTTCAATAATTCACAAAATGCTTCCACTAAGATGTCCCCGTTCCAGGCTAATTATGGTTTCCATCCTAATTCCTACCCAACAGCTGGTATACCAAATGTAAACACATCTGACTGTCCAAATGCCAACGATTTCGCAGCAACACATAGAGACGTGTTCAAAACATTACAGGACAATATTAAAAGATCCCAGGAAAAACAACAACATTATTACAATCTTCGTAGAAGACCAGCCCCAACATACACGGTAGGCGATCTAGTATGGCTCTCAACCAGAAATCTTAAACTCAGGATACCCAGTAAAAAGTTAGGCGGATTATACATTGGACCATTCCCCATAATTAGGATCATAAACCCTAATGCAGTTACTCTACAGTTACCCGACTCCATGAAAATACATCCGACATTTCATGTGTCATTGCTTAAACCATATACAACCACCAGAGCTCAGGGGTCAATCCTGCCTCCATCAGTATCATGTCCACAGTCAGAAGAATATGAGGTTGAATCCATTGTGGATTCCAGACTCTGTAACAATCAACTACAATACCTGGTGAGGTGGGTTGGATATTCTCCAGATGATGACTCATGGGAGCCTTCGCATAATGTTCACGCTCCGAGGAAGGTCTCCATATTCCACCGCCGACATCCGGATCGTCCGGGTCCTTGACACCGGCTGTCTCTCCTGGGAGGGGGAGATGTTAGGAATTCCTTGTATCCTCCCACCTATGACAGAACCACCTACCTGTTGCCTTTAAATTCTAACCACACCCTGTTCCTAGTGCTTAGTTTTTTGTCTCCTAACTCAGGAAAGTTACTGTTAAGCTAAGCTCCTGCTGAAGTAAGCAAACCTATCATCTTCCACTCTCGAGTGGATACCACATGAAGTCTCAACTTCAAATTTCACAAGATCACTTCAACTTTTAACCTCCTTATGCAAAGAGGGATTCTCTCTCACAATCCCTGAAGCCCAGCACCGCTACGCTTCACATAACTGAACTCAATTGTGTTCCAAGAATTCACCTAACTTGATACAAGCATTCCTTCATTGACCCACCAACAACCAAGGGTATTTACAAACCGGGTTCACATTTACCGGAGATACGGTCTTTCTCAACATCCCGGTTTTCAGCCTAGCAGCGGTAGCGTCTGACGTCAGCTGTCAGTCAAACCACCGCTAGCTAACGCCTCCCAGCAGATCCGCTCTCAGACGCTGACAGGAATCCGCAGCTCTTAGAATTGTTTGCTGCACACTCACTGCCAGGAAATCTCTGTGTGCTTTAACACATTGTGTTCCGCAACTTAGATCTGGGAAAGCTAATGCTCAGTCTATACCGCACTAACTATTTCAAACATTTCTTACCCTGCATTATTACTAACAAATCACCATTGCAATATTTATGTTAAGTAACGATCTTCATAACACAAGTAACAACTTGTAACTATCTCAGGATCATAATACGAATTCAAAGATAAATTCCACTCTCTACAAAAGCTACTAATTATAAGTATTAGTTGCAAAACTGAAGGTGGTACACACATTATTCCAGGTCTGCAGCTGAGATCACTTTATTAACTCTTTTAGAGGAAATACTCCTCACACTTTGCTATTTCCAAACCATTTTTGTTTATTAAAAGTAGCGATAGTTACATTGTAACACTGATATCTGTCAGGAATCCCTGAATAACCCTTAATTTGTGTGTGTGTGTGTATATATATATATATATATATATATATATATATACACAGGGAGTGCAGAATTATTAGGCAAGTTGTATTTTTGAGGATTAATTTTATTATTGAACAACAACCATGTTCTCAATGAACCCAAAAAAACTCATTAATATCAAAGCTGAATAGTTTTGGAAGTAGTTTTTAGTTTGTTTTTAGTTATAGCTATTTTAGGGGGATATCTGTGTGTGCAGGTGACTATTACTGTGCATAATTATTAGGCAACTTAACAAAAAACAAATATATACCCATTTCAATTATTTATTTTTACCAGTGAAACCAATATAACATCTCAACATTCACAAATATACATTTCTGACATTCAAAAACAAAACAAAAACAAATCAGTGACCAATATAGCCACCTTTCTTTGCAAGGACACTCAAAAGCCTGCCATCCATGGATTCTGTCAGTGTTTTGATCTGTTCACCATCAACATTGCGTGCAGCAGCAACCACAGCCTCCCAGACACTGTTCAGAGAGGTGTACTGTTTTCCCTCCTTGTAAATCTCACATTTGATGATGGACCACAGGTTCTCAATGGGGTTCAGATCAGGTGAACAAGGAGGCCATGTCATTAGATTTTCTTCTTTTATACCCTTTCTTGCCAGCCACGCTGTGGAGTACTTGGACGCGTGTGATGGAGCATTGTCCTGCATGAAAATCATGTTTTTCTTGAAGGATGCAGACTTCTTCCTGTACCACTGCTTGAAGAAGGTGTCTTCCAGAAACTGGCAGTAGGACTGGGAGTTGAGCTTGACTCCATCCTCAACCCGAAAAGGCCCCACAAGCTCATCTTTGATGATACCAGCCCAAACCAGTACTCCACCTCCACCTTGCTGGCATCAGACTGGAGCTCTCTGCCCTTTACCAATCCAGCCACGGGCCCATCCATCTGGCCCATCAAGACTCACTCTCATTTCATCAGTCCATAAAACCTTAGAAAAATCAGTCTTGAGATATTTCTTGGCCCAGTCTTGACGTTTCAGCTTCTGTGTCTTGTTCAGTGGTGGTCGTCTTTCAGCCTTTCTTACCTTGGCCATGTCTCTGAGTATTGCACACCTTGTGCTTTTGGGCACTCCAGTGATGTTGCAGCTCTGAAATATGGCCAAACTGGTGGCAAGTGGCATCTTGGCAGCTGCACGCTTGACTTTTCTCAGTTCATGGGCAGTTATTTTGCGCCTTGGTTTTTCCACACGCTTCTTGCGACCCTGTTGACTATTTTGAATGAAACGCTTGATTGTTCGATGATCACGCTTCAGAAGCTTTGCAATTTTAAGAGTGCTGCATCCCTCTGCAAGATATCTCACTATTTTTTACTTTTCTGAGCCTGTCAAGTCCTTCTTTTGACCCATTTTGCCAAAGGAAAGGAAGTTGCCTAATAATTATGCACACCTGATATAGGGTGTTGATGTCATTAGACCACACCCCTTCTCATTACAGAGATGCACATCACCTAATATGCTTACTTGGTAGTAGGCTTTCGAGCCTATACAGCTTGGAGTAAGACAACATGCATAAAGAGGATGATGTGGTCAAAATACTAATTTGCCTAATAATTCTGCACTCCCTGTATATATATATATATATATATATATATATATATATATATATAAATCCAGAGGCAATAAAAGGCACTCACTGTTCACAATAAAATATAACTTTTAATAAGTATTCAAAGGTTAAAACGACATAACGTTTCGGTGTTCACATAACAACTTTGTCAAATATCAAAAACAGTTATAGACAACTTAATGCCCAACAACTCACCTATCATACCTTAACACACGCAACCTTATGTACATTGTCGTTTGGCGCTCCTGTATGCAATCAACCATGTGCGCAGTGACGTCATGACAAGCTATGGTTACAATCAGCAAAATGCCTAGCGACTGGTTGCTCCGATTCCCCCTTTTATAGTGCCTCACGTATTGCACAGCAGTGGTTTGCCATCCTGTCTCTGAAACTTGTTATTGTTTTGCCAACATACACCAGGGAACACGGACAGACTAACATATAGATGACATATGTACTAGTGCATGTTAGTCTGTGACAGATGGTATATCGCCTATTCGTATGCGGATGCTGGAATGTCTGGACCCTCATCACGGTATTGCAAGTAGTACAATTTCCGCATGTGTAGCATCCATTTTTGGACGTCTTCAGCCAGTTATCCTTCTGGTAGCACTTCACCGGATTGGTTTTCACCAGTACATCCCGCAAATTCTCAGCCCTGCGATACACCATCCTAGGATAACTGGCTGAAGACGTCCAAAAAAAAAAAAAAAGGGGGAATCGGAGCAACCAGTCGCCAGGCATTTTGCTGAATGTAACCATAGCTTATCAAGCCTGAGGTCAATGTTGATTGACCATGTGCCACCACTAAGAAGGGGTGGCGACAGAGACAACCGGTTGTTACAAGTGGAAACAAAATGAATCCATATGCTGGACACATTGGTCCCTAGAGGGCTGAACACTGTCCTTGACTTTGGACCATTCTATAACAAATGAATCTTCAACTATACCTACCAACAATGGATGCATGCTAAGTCACCCAGAACTATTCACATGGATTTTCATCCTAGTGGGTACCTACCGGTTTCTAATCATACTCCAGGTGGCACGATTAAATTTAGGTATAGATAAAAAACATATAGAATACAAAAGAAAAAAGGGGGAGTAATGTATCTTAGGCATATGGATTAGATTCATCCTGATTCAAGACATGTAAATTTGTTAATATTAGACAAAAGAATTATTCAGACGTCCCTGCTATCCATGACTGATTGATTTTTTTTAACTGTAATTACGCTTGATTATGATTTTTAATGTTTTGCGCTCCTGTTGTATGATCTGCACTGTGAGCAATACCTGTTGCTGTGGTCAGTAACTATGGGCCAGTGTGTAGTGCCTAGTACATTAATTGTTGGGCTTTTATGCCTACTTACATTTGAAACCGGGATTTATTAGCCCGGTATAGCTATGGAGGTATTGTATACCGGTTGCTATAGTAACTTGATTGGGCGTGATTGGGTGACGTGATATCACGTGGTCACGCTACGCAGCAACGTCATGACGTCACTGCGCACATGGTTGATCACATACAGGAGCGCCAAATGACAATGTACATAAGGTTGCGTGTGTTAAGGTATGATAGGTGAGTTGTTGGGCATTAAGTTGTCTATAACTGTTTTTGACATTTGACAAAGGTGTTATGTGAACACCGAAACGTTATGTCGTTTTAACCTTTGAATACTTATTAAAAGTTATATTTTATTGTGAACAGTGAGTGCCTTTTTTTGCCTCTGGATTTGTGGATTTTCGTTTAAGTGCACCTTGGCTGCTGTACAGACTGTTTGATGTGCTGATCCATTCTTGGGATATTATATATATATATATATATATATATATATATATATATATATATATATATATATACATATGATCACTGGATGTTACCCACGGCTGGTAGACGTAAATCCTGGGATATCCAAAAAAGCAGGCAGACACAGGATTTCCTCAATCGCCTTTGGCTTCCATTGAGAAAGGCTCCTGCCTTTCCTTGTTGAATAAACAGCCATACAGTCAACACCCAAGACCCTCCCCTATATACCAGCATGACCTAGTATGTACCAATCAGAAAGCAGCAACTATGAATTTCAATCTTATAGGTAACACCTGTGCACCATGCTTTCAGTATTTGGAGATTACGGATGACATCAAACCTCATCAGCCTAAGCATACATAGGCACTGCTGGTTGTCATAGAGACAGACACAGCAAACATATGCACAGCTGTTACACTAACAGCAGAAGGAGCATGTAACCATAGAGCCGCTGTCAGAGTGATATACCATAAATGCAAAAAGTCACCCAAATTAAGTGACTAAACATATATAAATATACACTATCAGAAACCTAAAGAGAATATCAAAAGCACAACATTGCACAACACTTAGTAGTAAATAAAACTACAGAATCTGGGTTACCCTCTATACACACACGGTATCAGGGTACCTCCAGAGGAACATGTAGTAAAAGCATTCATATGTGAGTTAATCTAGACACATTTATTAGGAGGAAGGGCGCAGAGCGCCCCAGGGTCATACCCCAAGGCAGAACATGCTGTGATCTGAGATATAATCGCAGAAAATACAGCATGTCTGCTTAAAGAATGGGACACATGCAGGAACTGTTGGCCCTTTTGCTTTGCAGCGCTGCTCTACATCAGGCGGTTGTCTTCAAACTGTACTGTGCTCTGGCTGCACTGTGTGAGTTTTCCTTAACAAAGTGCATCCAGAACAAAGTGCTGTTTGAAGAGAGCAGTCAAATATGGAGCATCGCTGCAAAGCAGCAGTGCATTTAGTATTGTTGACTGACTCAAGACATTATAAAAACAACACTTTTTTTTCTCTGCAGTTGTGCAATTCACTATATTATAAAACTTTAAAAAATGTTTTATTCTCCAGTTACTCAACACATTGCAATTGAACTGGCGCTTTACTGTAACTGCTTAATTTAAAAATTCAAAATGATCTGCAGAAAATTTTTCACTTAAAAGATTTCATTGCAGAATGTGGAAAAAGGTTCTGCCTCTGGGGGTCATGCCAAATAGAATGAATGAAATGAAAAAGATATGAAAAAAGATGACTCCCAAACATGCCAGGTTAGGCCCTATAACAGCAGCCAAAGTCTATGTTAGTGTTTAGAGCATGGGGGTAACCGTGTCCAGATTGAATATCCACCGAGCTTCCGTTTGCAATAACGTCAGTGCCTTGTTGCCTCCACGTCTTGGACTAGGTACATGATCTATAAGCATGGTTCGCAAGGAAGAGATAGGGTGACCTGCAGTCAGAAAGTGATGGGCTTCCGGCTGTTCTGAATGTCCTTTATCCAAAGCCTGACGTATGGCTGTCTTGTGAATGGCCAGCCGTTCCCTGAATGTAGTAACAGTCTTACCTATGTAATACAGGGATTTTTTTCATTTTGAAAATGACTATTTTCTACAATGCATGGGGACAGCGATGGGGTCCAATATGGCCCCATCATATGCCAACATCTACATGGCAATGTATGAACAACAAAACATACTATCCAGACAGGATTCCATAAAATTCTACCGTCGCTACATAGACAACGTCTTCCTCATTTGTAACGGCTCCTCTGAGGCCCTGGTGGAATAGACTGATGTCCTCAACAGCCTTGATTCCACTATTAGATTTAAAATGGAACAAAACACAGATAAAGTCCATTTTCTAGATCTAGAAATTTTTAAGGTTCAAACCCAGCAGGGGTACAGACTACATACCACACTATTTCAGAAAGCTACTGATAAGAATTCTACTCTTCATTACACTAGCTTTCATCCTTAATTTCAAAAAGATTGGGTCAGCTCCTCACAGCTCCTGCGGGTCATCCGCAACAATACTGATGACTCCCGTAAAAACATGCAGTTAAGTGAAATGGCTCAAAGATTCCTACAGAGGGGGTACCCAATGTCGTTGATTGAACAACAATGCCTCACTGCCAGAGAGTGGACACAGGAGACACAACCAGCAAAACGCCTGAACAAATGTCACAACGACTGGCCAATAACAAGACAGCCATACCTCAGGCTTTGGATAAAGGACATTCAGAACAGCCGGTAGCCGGTCACTTTCTGACTGCAGGCCTCCCTATCTCCTCCTTACGAACCATGCTTATAGATCATGTACCTCGTCCAAGACGTGGCGGCAACAGGGCACTGACGTTATTGCGAATGGAAGCTCAGTGGATATTCAATCTGGACACGGTTACCCCCCGTGGTCTAAACACTAACATAGACTTTGGCTGCTGTTATAGGGCTAGGGTTGCCACCTCAGCCATGTTTTCCTGGACACTTATGAGTTACACATGCTGCAGGGTGTGCAGGGAGGAATGTATTGTTTTTCTGGACAGCAGTATTCATCTTCCTTCCTGCATACCCTGCAGCATGTGTAACTTATAAGTGTTCTGTATTTTAAGGGACAGGTGGCAACCCTATATAGGGCCTAACCTGGCATGTTTGGGAGTCATCTTTTTCATATCTTTTTCATTTCATTCATTCTATTTGGCATGACCCTGGGGCACTCTGTGCCCTTCCTCCTGATAAATGTGTCTAGGTTAACTCACATATGAATGTTTTTACTACATGTTCCTCTGGAGTTAACCTGATACCGTGTGGTTATAGAGGGTAACCCAGATTCTGTAGTTTTATTTACTACTTGTTGTGCGATGTTGTGCTTTTGATATTCTCTTTAGGTTTCTGATAGTGTATATTTATGTTTAGTCACTTAATTTGGGTAATTTTTTGCATTTATGGTATAATATCACTCTGACAGCGGCTCTATGTTTACATGCTCATTCTGCTGTTAGTGTAACAGCTGTGCGTATGTTTGCTGTGTCTGTCTCTATGACAACCAGCAGTGTCTATGTACGCTTAGGCTGATGCGGTTTAATGATGTCATCCACAATCACCCATACTGAAAGCATGGTGCACAGGTGTTACCTATAAGATTGAGATGCATAGTTACTGCTTTCTGATTGGTACATACTAGGTCATGCTGGTATATAGGGGAGGGTCTTGGGTGTTCACTGTATGTCTGTTTGGCTTCCATTGAGAAAGGCTCCTGCGACAGCCGAAATGTTTGTAAATTAGCCTTTCCTTGCTGAATAAAGGTGATTGAGGAAATCCTGTGTCTGCCTGCTTTTTTGGATATCCCAGGATTTACGGCTGCTAGCCATGGTGTAACATCCAGTGATCGTATATACATATTTTCTGCAGAGCACCAGGTGATTGAACTGTTGGAGTGTGCCGTGTCCCTGTATGTATGTATGTGTATGTATGTATGTATGTGTATATATATATATATATATATATATCTTTTTTTCTCTCTTTCTCATTGATTTAGGCCCTTTTTGGTATATTTCATGCTACCATTTCACCACCAAATGCGATCAAATAAAAAAAATTGTTCACTTTTTCACAAACTTTAGGTTTCTCACAGAAATTATTTACAAACAACTTATGCAATTATGGCACAAATGGTTGTAAATGCTTCTCTGGGATCCCCTTTGTTCAGAAATAGCAGACATTTATGGCTTTGGCATTAATTGTTGGTATTTAGAAGTTCGCTAAATGCCGCTGCCCACAAAACTTGTATTATGCCCAGCAGTGAAGGGGTTAATTAGGTAGCTTGTAGAGTTAATTTTAGCTTTTGTGTAGAGATCAGCACACCCACCTCCCTGCTATGGCTCCCCCTCCCCCCACCAATGATAGGCACAATCGCTGGCAGATGCAGAGAGGGCCACAGAGTGTCTCTCTCTGCATCAGTGGCTAACAAAAGGGTATTGCAGGATGCCTCAATATCGAGGCATCACTGCAATACCCTAAAAACGGCTGGAAGCAATCACGATTCCACCGCTTGCACTGAGAACGTGCCAGGCACATCCTTGGAACCTTAATGACCACTCTTTGTAGGACGTGCCTGACACGTCCTCGTCGTTAAGGTGTTAAACTCTCATGATTTAGATAGGACATGCAATTTAAAAACTCTTACTTCATAAAATTTGCTTTGTTCACTTTTTGTATTTTTTGTTGAAGGCTAAACCTAGGTAGGCTGATATGCTAATTTCTAAGTCCTTGAAGGCCACCTTTTATCTCACAGCATTTTTATTAGCTTTCCACAGCAAGACAGCGCTAGTTCACGTATGCCGTATGGATAGCATTGTGCTCACTCCCATGGAGTTATGCATGAGTCTGCACTGATTAGCTAAAAAGCAAGTCTGTCAAAAGAACTGAAATGATGGGGCAGTCTGCAGAGGCTTAGAAACAAGGTAATCACAGAGTTAAAAAGTATATTAATATAACAGTGTTGGTTATGCAAAACAGCTAATCCCTTTATTACTAAATCACCCAATCTTTTTAAACAATAAAAAATTTCAAGTAGACTGTTTCTTTAGCATTTGTAAAATAGTTTAAAGGATATGGAGTGAGTCTTCTTGACCAGCCATGTACTCTGTGCTAATGTGCACTTTTGTATTCTACAAAGAATGATTCTTCTGTTTTGGCACAAATTACAACATACACAAAACTTCCATTATGGAAGGGAATCTGCACAATCTTAATGGTTTCAGAAAAATATGCTCATTTCTGCTTAGAACACATCTTTCACATTTGTTAAATAAAATGTAGTTGCCTATGTAATATTCCAAAGAGACAGTAGAGGGAAGCACTAGCTAATGTTGTAAACTGTAGTGCAGTATTTGTACCCAGTTAAAAGTATTTAAAACCTGTGTTGCCTCATCTTCTCCGCGTAGGCCGATAAAAAAAGACAATCAAGATACAGTTTGGCATTTAAATATTCTTTTGTTTATGTTCCTATCGGCACTTTTAGCTTGTTGATTTTGAAATGACCACTTTCACATGACAGAAGTTATGGTGTACTGTGCTGTAGACACATGCAATATAGTTCTTGGTGCTCTAATGGTATTAGTGGTGGAGGAAAGCAGACTGCAACGATTCACATTAAAGTGTGAGATAAATAATATACACAAAACATCAAGCTCACTTAGGTGTTCGGAAATGTATCATTAACAATTTCAAATAGAGATGTTTTGGGTAATTACCTTGGAAACATACCACAAAAGTTTACTAGTCCGTTATTAAAACTGACTAGCCCAGAGAGAAAACGTTTGTACTTCCCTCAAGATAGGAAAAGTCAAATTATTTTAGTAGAAATTTACTGTCCTGCTTGTGCGCCCCTTTCTCTCTTTCTTTGAATATATGTTTTTGTTATGACACTTGAGAAATTCTCCTTAAGATTGATGGCGGAAACCAGACATGGACTAGAGGAATATGGCTGCACCTTACTCATGAGGCCCACAGAAAGATGAAACCATCATGTGCCGTTGCCATATTCTTTGTGTGGAGGAGAATTGCCTGGTATTTCATTGCTGGACTTGCCTTGTTAGGCGGGATCAGACTAATATACTGCAGGAAAGTTCTCCTCTGTGAAAGGCACAATTGGGCTAAAAATGGCTCCTCCCAGGTGGGGACTCGCAAAGATCAATTTACTGAGCTGTTATTGGTTCCTGGTCAAGTGCTTCTCTCTTGATCTGTGTATTTGTGTATGTATGTGGTTATATAAATGATAACCTTGAATACTCTCTTATGGGTTAATGATTATACAAAACATACCTATGAATTTTTAGATCCATGAAATTAGCTGTCCCATACACAGCAAATGTAACGATCAAAGCCATGAAACTTTTCACTGGAACAATGTTTTCTAAAACAAGTAAATTACATAAATGCTCACGCAAATTTAAAATTTGACTAGAATATCCCTTTAAAAGTTAGTCACACTGCTATGTGTTCTGTCTTTGCTAAATTTGTTACCAATCTCTGAGACTGGGTGATGGCACAGAAAGCAAATTGCACATTCTAGGCGTTTGCCTCCCATTCACAATGTGAAAAGCAGGGGTGGGCTGGACAATTGCCCCCCGGGCTGCTGGTGATGAAATTGTGGCTAGTGTAGCTGGTGTTGCCCTTTACAGTAAATGCTCATCTGTCTATCAGCAAGCGCACATAAACATACATACACATATGAGTGTGTAGGCTTTGACTGTAGCTGTAGATACATTATATGCACACCATGCTATTTGTCTCTACAATACCCCACTTGTTAATAGAGCTGTGCTTACCGAACCCAGTGCTTAATTTACTATGCACCTCAGCAGTGAGCTGCGGTCTGTGTTCCTCAGCAGCTCTGCTTACTAGCTGTAGGCTGATCTATATGCATGTTGTAGAAGAGGGTCACATGACAACCAAGGATCCCCTACCATTTATTTATATAAACTATAGCAGTTTAAAAGTGGTGGGTTGATATACCTTGGTGATGCCTTGGTGATGCTTGTCACCTGGGCCAAAAGTTGCCAGTCCTCCCCTGAAAAAGCTTTATGATCTCAAAACAAACTGGTGAAATCTATTTTATGTGAATCAGCTTTCATCAAACCTATGGCACCGTTCAATGAATAAAAATATACAAATGAATTAAAAGTGAAACACAATTCAGTTTGTCACTAGAAAATGTGAGTGAAGTAAAAAAAGTGGTACAAAATATGTATAGATAGTTTCTATCCTATTCATTTAGTGTGAGACAAATAAATAGACAATGTGGGGGGAAACCTCCAATTAAAGTACTTAAAGGAACATAAAACCCAAATTCATTCTTTCATAACTCGGAGCATACAATTTTAAACTACTTTCCAATTTACTTCTATTATCACATTTTCTTTGTTTTCTTGTTATTCTTTGTTGAAAATCAGGAAGGTAAGCTCAGGAGTGTACACGTGTCTACAGTACTATATGGCAGCAGTTTTGCAACAATGTTATATATTATCAAGAGCACTAGATGGCAGCACTATTTCCTGTCATGTAGTGCTGCAGACGTGCACAATACCTATCGAGATATCTCTTCAACAACGTATTTTCAAGAGAACGAAGTATATTTTATAATAGAAGTAAACTGGAAACTTTTTAAAACGTATTCTCCATCTGAATCATGAAAGAAACGTTTTTGGTTTTATGTCCCTTTAAGATATATACTTAAACTGAATGTCATATTATTTTGTCAGTACTGATCCATCTTTAACCCTTTAATGACCACAACCTACCCTGTCCTTAAGGTTTTCCGGCCTGTAATAACGTGGGTCTCGCTGCCAGCGGGAAGACCACACTATTAGAAGCTCCCTATTTCCTGCAGGCCTCCTGTTATAGCAGGGTTTTGCCTCTGGCAGCGAGAGCCATGCTGTAAAAAACACTGTCCCCATTAAAAGACTAGTGACGTACAGGGTAAGCCACTGGTCATTCAGGGTCTGATCTGAGACATAAGAGTAGAAAGAAACTGGCATACAGTAGAGGCAGCTTCCTGCAGCTAAAGGCAATGCACTGAATCCTTTAGAGCCTTTAATGTATCTTTATCCACTGGATGTAGTTCTCCCCTCTAGCTTTCTAACAAAGTGGTCCTCTTGCCCAGAGTCATGTGGTACATGTACTTCTGTTGTCTTCCTGTTCTCTGGGTTGCTGATATCAGCTTGAGGCTAATGCAATGAGGACATTATTAAATTTGATTTCGAAACAAAAGGCTCCCTAAATAAAGTTTTAACCTCTTAACCCCTTAGTGACCACTGCACTTTTCAAATTTCCTACCGTTTGGGACCTGGACTATTTTTATATTTCTGCCTTGTTTGTGTTAAGCTGTAATTTTCCTCTTACTCATTTACTGTACCCACACATATTATATACCGTTTTTCTCGTTTTTCATCATATCTTATAATTTACTATAAAAAAAATTATAAAATATTATGGGGAAAAAAAGCACTTTTTCTAACTTTGACCCCCAAAATCTGTTACAAATCTCTAACCACAAAAAAAAACCATGCTAAATAGTTTCTAAATTTTGTCCTGAGTTTATAAATACCCAGCCTTTACATGTTCTTTGCTTTTTTTGCAACTTATAGGTCAATAAATACAAGTAGCACTTTGCTATTTCCAAACCACTTTTTTTTCTCAAAATTAGGGATAGTTACATTGTAACCCTGATATCTGTCAGGAATCCCTGAATATCCCTTGACATGTATATATTTTTTTTTTAGAAGACAACCCAAAGTATTGATCTAGGCCCATTTTGGTATATTTCATGCCCCCATTTCACCGCCAAATGTGTTCAAATAAAAAAGATTGTTCACTTTTTCACAAACTTTTTCACAAACTTTAGGTTTCTTACTGAAATTATTTACAAACAACTTGTGAAATTATGGCACAAATGGTTGTAAATGCTTCTCTGGGATCCACTTTGTTCAGAAATAGCAGACATATATGGCTTTGGCTCTGCTTTTTGGTAATTGGGTTGCTAAATGCTGCTGCGCACCACACTTTTATTATGCCCAGCAGTGAAGGAGTTAATTAGGTAGCTTGTAGGGTTAATTTTAGCTTTAGTGTAGAGATCAGCCTCCCACCTGAAACATCCCACCCCCTGATCTCTCCCTGACCCCTCTCAGTTTTCTTCCCTCCCCCACCCCACAATTGTCCCCACCATCATTTAAAAAATAAAAAAATATATATATATATATATATATATTCTGCAGTGTAGGATCCTCCTTATCCCCCAACCTCCCTGATCCCCCCCCCCCCCAAAGAGCTCTTTAACCCTCCCCCCTTTACCTTTTTGCCGCCATCTTGGGAACTGGCAGCTATCTGCCAGTGTCCAGTTTACCATACAATTAGCTTTTTCTTGTTAAAACAAATATTCTGTAGTGTAGCTGCCCTCCCCCCTCAATAACCTACCCCCCTCCCAGATCCCTTGGATAACATTTATTCCCCCTCCTCTCCCTCCTTCCCTTTACACTTTACAGGTTCCATAGTGTAGCGGTCCCACTCGCTCCCGGCTCCCCCGCTTGCTATCCCACCCCCTCTACCGTATATCCTTTAGCCATGGGCCGCCTACCCGCCTCCCTGCAATGGCTCCCACCCACCAATGATCGGCACCATCACTGAATGATGCAGAGAGGGCCAGATAGTGTTGTTAAAAAAAGGGTATTGCACGATATACACAAACCTTAAAAAGCTAATTCTCATACATTTTATACTCTGCAACTGGTAAAAAAAGTAATTGGCATCACATTAAAGGGACACTGAATCCAAAAATGTTGTTTTGTAATTCAGAAAGAGCATGCAATTTTAAGCAACTTTCTAATTTACTCCTATTATCAATTTTTCTTTGTTCTCTTGCTATCTTTATTTGAAAAAGACATCTATGCTTTTTTTGGGTTCAGTGCTCTGAACAGCAATTTTTTATTGGTGGATAAATGTATCCACAAATCAGCAAGGACAACCCAGGTTGTTCACCAAAAATGGGCCGGCATCTAAACTTACATTCTTGCATTTTAAATAAAGATACCAAGAGAATGAAGAAAATTTGACAATAGGAGTAAATTAGAAAGTTGCTTAAAATTTCATGCTCAATCTGAATCATGAAAGAAACATTTTGGGTATAGTGTCCCTTTAAGGGAAAAACAATTTTACAGTATACTGTCCCTTTAAAGGGACATTATACACTACATTTTTCTTTGCATAAATGCTTTGTATGGGATCCATTTATATAGCCCATACAGCTTTTTTTAAAAATGAAAAAGTATAGTTTTGCTTATTTTTAAATAACCTTGCGCTGATTTTCAGACTCCTAACCAAGCCCCAAAGTTTTAGGAGAATACTGATGTATACCTATTCCATCTTGCTCCTGTTTGTGTAAAGAGTCTTTCTTTCATGTAAGTTGCAAGAGTCCATGAGCTAGTGACGTATGGGATATACATTCCTACCAGGAGGGGGCAAAGTTTCCCAAACCTCAAAATGTATTTTATTATTATACTTTATTTATGAATCGCCAACATATTCCGCAGCGCTGTACATGGATACAATTCATTTAAATAAAACAATGCTATAAAACGTGTAAGAGACAGGACAACATTTACAAACACATACAGGAGGAATTGAGGGCCCTATTCCCGTGGGAACTTACAATCTAGAATGCCTATAAATACACCTCACACATACCTTAGTTGTACAAACTTTGCCTCTCATGGAGGTGGTGAAGCAAGTTGTGCTGTGATTGGCGCTTCTAAGCATATTGAAGCCCAGTTCCTCTCAAATTAGTGTGTTTGCCTGAGGGATGTGAAGGGAGTACAGTATTGCCTATTGCCATGTTTTCACCAATGGGAAATCTATTCTAAGGCTCTCTGTAAATCGGTTGCAGGGATCCCTTTACAGAGCGACATTATACTCCTCTACCATTACCTCTGCTTATATGTTTCAGTACTGGTTTGGCTGTCTGCTATATGTGGATGGGTGTCTTCAGGTAAGTATATATTATTTTTAAGACACTCTCAGCTATGTTTGGCACTTTATCTTATAACGTTTTAAATGTATATTGTATATATTTGCCATGAGTCAGGTCTGTGTATTTCCCTTTGCAGTCTAACAGTTTCAGCATGGAAATTATGTTTATGGGAGTTTTTAGGCTTACCTGGGGTTCCAGTTAGTTTTAACATGGAGTCTGATTTTTTTTTTTCAAAATTTCCGTGGGGTTAGGCTCGCGATGACGCAGAATGTTACTTTTTATTGCAACATTTTTGCCGTGAATGTTTTTGTTGCGTCTTTTTTTCCGCAATTTTTTTTTTCCGCAAAGTCGCGCCAGTTATGACACAAGTCGCGTCATTTAATTTGTTACGCTTTGGCATCAAAAGTGTTTTTCTCTGCATTTGCGCCTTTTTTTTGCACCAATATTTGTTATATTAAGTCTCTCTCTCCCTTCTTTGCTCTCTGCTCTCATTTGATTCATAGAGGGCTAGGTTGCTTGCTTTAGATTTAAATGCCATTCCTGAAACTGCTATTTTGAGGAAATTGGATATTTTGTTTAAATGTTCTTTCTTTCTAATGACACGGTGAGTCCACAGATCATCATAATTACTATTGGGACTATCACTCCTGATCAGCAGGAGGAGGCAAAGAACACCACAGCAAAGCTGTTAAATACCACTCCCCTTACCCACAACCCTCAGTCATTCTCTTTGCCTGTTGCAAGGAGGTGGTAACGTTTAGGTGTCTGAAAGAAGTTTCTTCTATTAAGAGGTTTTTTTTTTTAAGCAGGGCAAGTTTGCTCTGTCTTTTTTGGGGTTTAGCCGTAATCCATGTCAGTCTCTTCAGTAGGGCAGTGGTGGCTTTTAAGCATCTGGGAACATGTGGGGTATAATCCTCACTGCTCCTCCCAATTTGTTGTTGCTGCCCTTTCTTTGGAAGCCGGTTTAGGTTTAATCAGTCTTCCCTTTTTTCCACAGGTCCATGAGAGGGTGGCGGTCTCTCAAACCGGGTGTGCTGCCCTGCTGCCGGGCAGATGGTATTTCAGGTAAGTGTAAATAATAGTAAAAGGGATGGTTATAAATAAATACAACCAAAAAGAGAGAGAGGGAAACTGACACCAACACTGACCAAAACTTATGCTTAAAACTTGTGTTTAAAGTTCACTAAAGCAATACCCAAAGCCAAATGGCCTAATTCACAGTGTGACCCTGTATTACCAGATTCAAAGGTGTTGTTTCACTTCGCTACACTTAAGCGGTCAAACAGAAATGTGTATATATACATATGTAGATCAATGGTATCCAGAAACAGTTCCCCAATTGGGTATGCGGCTATGAACGGGTGTCTCACCACCCAGAGCAGAGTCCCATCATATTAACATGACACTGGATAACATACATTGCCGCTGATAGATGTAAAGCCCTTCTCGTGTTACTCACTTGGCGTTTCTTTGTTGCGGCATTCGGCGTCCTCTCCCCCTTCGCTCAGTGCCGCTCTAGTCCCGCCTTCCTCCAAGGTGCTTCCGCGGGTAGAGCCTATCAGGCACGAGCTGACAACCGTGTCGTCATGGGTGAACTGCCAATCAGAGCGCTATGACTACGGCGCAATGCCGAAACGCGTAAGCCTGCCAGCCCCGAGGTGTTGATCAATCTCATAGGATGTCACTGTGATCCTGCCTTTTAAAGTTTTGGAATAAATGCAATGTTTTATTATATATGCTGGTTTGCTCGACTTTCTTTCATTGGTACTTTATAAATAAATACCCCACACAACGTAGTCCTATAAGATTGTCTAGCAATGCTAAACAGTACCATATAATTATCTATCAAATGATGTGGGGGGTGCTCACTGTCCTTGAAATTAAATATATCAAAAAAGGGCGATGAGGAAGATGGACATAAAGTGCGAGCACTCAAGTAAAAGATATAAATATATGTGAAAAAAACACACACCAAAGATATCGTGCCCTAAAGGCATGTAGAGGAGGGAAATGACTCAGGAAAAATGAAAATATAAATGTTATTAAATATATAATTGATAAAATTTATAATGTAATGTAGGTGTATTAAAACTTAGATTAATAACTGAAGGATGAGTTGGCAAACCGAATAATCAAATTTTGTATCAAAATAACCCACCAGGAATTGTACCAACAAAACTAGAAAGAGACAAATGTCTTGCCACAAGTAGTTATGCACTATACATAGGTGCTAATTCAAAGGAGGGTAATTAGAGAGAGCCAATAATAGAGCTGAGAGGCAAAAGTATATAGGCTGCCAACGAGTACGACGATTACCTTTTAATACTAGTACTTATAAGTAGCTAAAGAAGGGGAGGCAATAACCTCGCGACAGTTAAGCTATAAGATAAACAATTACTACTCGAAGCACAGCCTTTCTCAAATGAAGCTCAGTATAATTAACCCAAATAACGGATTTAGCTTTTAATACCTTTTACCTTTTAATACCAATATTTCTTCTACAAGATATGACGAGTCCACGGATTTCATCCTTACTTGTGGGATATTAGCCTCCTGCTAGCAGGAAGTGGCAAAGAGCACCACAGCAGAGCTGTATATATAGCTCCTCCCTTCCCTCCACCCCCAGTCATTCTCTTTGCCTGTGTTAGTAATAGGAAGAGGTAAAGTGAGGTGTTAGTTTAGATTCTTCAATCAAGAAGTTTTTTTATTTTAAAATGGTGCCAGTGAGTACTATTTTTCTCAGGGGGAAATCGTCAGTCTATTGCTTCCCAAAAGGAGTGGAGACATCTTATTTTCTGCCCTGATGTTGATGATCTTGGCAAACATTATCTAAGATCCATGATGGTTCCCACAGCACAGCTGAAGGTAGTGTAAGAAAATCTTCAGTGTGGAGAACAGTGTCTTGCTACAAGCAGCATTGAGGTATGTTCAGTCTTTTGTTTCTGGGGAGACTTGATGCATCAAACAGGCTGACATTTTTCCCTATATGGGGAAGGGTAAGCAGTATGCACTATATGAAAGGAAATGGTGTACCTGGAATCCCTTTATATTATTTGCCAAAGTATGTAAATATATCTTTGAGGCTTATTTAGGGCTGGAAGCTGGGAGTTGCGGTTTGCTTAAGGGCTGTTAACTTTATTACTGGCCTGAAAGAGTGCAGTGTTACAATGTTTTCTGTGTATGCAAGAGGGCACATGGCTATTTTTTTCTTACAAGTCGACATGTTGTTTTTACTGGCGACCCATGCGGGTCTTAGTCAGGATTAGAGTAACGCCCACGGTGGACGAGGCCTATTTTTGCGCGCTCAGACGCGCAGTATCATCCGCATCACATAGCAAGCAAAGGCTGGGGCTCTGGTGGGGCCTAAGTTGTCTTGGCCTATCGACAAGCTTATCGGGCTACAGCAAGTGTATTCCGGGGGGCAGGTAGGCGCCACAGCAGAACTGCGTGGTGCAGGGGCCAAATTAAGATAATTAATACATTTCTGTTATAATCAATGTATATTGTTTTCTTACATATCTAAGCAAGTGGATGCAATACTAATACAGTATTTAGTGCACTTTAAAATAATTTTTTCTGTTCCAAACACGTTTTTGCAGATATCAGAAAAATAGTTGCGCTTTTAAAATTTAAAGGCGCAGTACAGTTTCTTTCTTTTTTTTTGCATTAACATTTTTGCATACAATTTGAAGTCAGAGCTCAATATTTTAAGCAAAGTACGACTATTATTGATATTGCTAGTCTGTTTAACATGTCTGACACTGAGGAGGAAACTCTTTGCTCTATGTGTTTAGATGCCACTGTGGAACCCCCTCTGTTTTTTTGTGTACTGAGAGGGCCTTACAATGTAAAGCACAAATTTTATGTAAAGAAAATGTGTCTAAGGTTGATTCTCAGTCTGAGGAGAATCAGGGTATACTGCTAACTTCTCCCCAAGCATCACAACTTTTAACGCCCACCCAAGCGACGCCTGGTTCTTCAACTGCGTCTAATTCATTTACTCTGCAGGATATGGCTGCAATTATGTCAACTACCCTTACAGAGGTATTATCTAAGAGTCCTCTGATGCTTTGTTAGCTATTTCCGATGTACCCTCACAGGGATCTGAATTGGGGGTCAGGGAACTTCTGTCTGAAGGGGAACTTTCCGATTCGGGAAGTGCATTACCTCAGACGGACTCGGACGTCATGTCTTTTAGATTTAAGCTTGAACATCTCCGCCTGTTACTTCGGAAGGTTTTAGCGACTCTGGATGGACAAATACTTAGAGGTACCTGCTTACACTGATGTTTTTACGGTTCCTAAGAGAATCTCGGAGATTATTAAGAGGGAATGGGACAGACCGGGTATCCCATTCTCACCCTCTCCTAATTTCAAGAAGATGTATCCTATATCTGACACTGTTCGGGACTCTTGGCAAACAGTCCCTAAGGTAGAAGGAGCTATATCTACCCTGGCTAAGCATACAACTATTCCTATCGAGGACAGCTGTGCTTTTAAAGACCTTATGGATAAGAAATTGGAGGGTCTTCTAAAGAAATTGTTTATTCATCAGGGTTTCCTCTTACAACCAACGGCCTGCATTGTACCAGTTACCACTGCGGCGGCCTTCTGTTTTGATTCCTTAGAAGAGTCTCTTAAGACTGAGACTCCTTTAGAGGATATTTTAGATAGAATTAAGGCTCTTAAGCTGGCTAATTCTTTTATTACAGATGCCGCCTTTCAGATTGCCAAATTAGCGGTTAAGAATGCCGGATTTGCTATTTTAGCATGTAGAGCGTTATGGTTAAAATCTTGGTCTGCTGATGTGTCATCTAAATTAAAGCTTTTGGCTATTCCTTGGGCCTGACTTGAAAGAGATCATTTCTGACTTTTCGGGAGGTAAGGAGCATCTCCTACCTCAGGATAGAACTGCTAAAATGAGGGGTAAACAAAATAGTTTTCGTTCCTTTAGGAACTTTAAAGGAGTCCCCTCTTCTTCTGCCAAGCAGGAAGGGAATTTTGCTCAGGCCAAGTCCGTCTGGAGACCCAACCAGGCTTGGAACAAGGGTAAACAACCCAAGAAGCCCGCTGCTACCAAAACAGCATGAAGGGGCAGCCCCCGATGCGGGACCAGATCTAGTAGGGGGCAGACTTTCTCTCTTTGCCCAGGCTTGGGTAAGAGATGTTCAGGATCCTTGGACACTGGAGATCGTGTCCCAAGGGTATCAGCTGGAATTCAAAAGTTCTCTCCCAAGGGGGAGGTTTCTAATGTCACGATTGTCCGCAGACCAGACAAAAAGAGAGGCGTTCTTATGTTGTGTAAAAGACCTCTCTACTATGGGAGTAATTCGTCCCGTTCCAAGACTGAAACAGGGACAGGGGTTTTACTCAAATCTATTCGTGGTTCCCAAAAAAGAGGGCACGTTTCGACCCATTTTAGATCTAAAGAGCCTAAACAAGTTTCTCAGAGTGCCATCCTTCAAAATGGAGACTATTCGAACAATTCTGCCATTGATCCAGGAGGGTCAATATATGACCACCGTGGACTTGAAGGATGCATGCCTTCATATTCCTATCCACAAGGATCATCATCAGTTCCTAAGGTTTGCCTTCCTGGACAAACATTTTCAGTTTGTGGCTTTTCCCTTTGGGTTGGCCACAGCACCCAGGATCTTCACGAAGGTTTTAGGGTCCCTTCTGGCGGTTCTCAGGCCACAAGGTATTGCAGTGGCGCCTTATCTGGACGACATTCTGATCCAGGCGGCGTCTTACCATCATACAAAGTCCCATACAGACATGGTTCTGTCCTTTCTGAGGACTCACGGGTGGAAGGTGAATCTAGAAAGAGTTCATTAATTCCACAGACCAAGGTTCCCTTCCTGGGAACTCTAATAGATTCCATTTCCATGAAAATTTTCTTGACACAGGTCAGAAAGTTAAAGATTCTGAATACATGCTGAGTCCTTCAATCCAATCCTCGGCCATCAGTGGCCCAGTGCATGGAGGTAAATGGATTGATGGTGGTGGCAATGGACATCATTCCGTTTGCTCGTTTTCATCTCAGACCACTACAGCTGAGCATGCTTAGACAGTGGAATGGAGATTATGCAAATTTGTCTCCTCAGATAGATCTGGATCAGGAGACAAGAGACTCTCTTATTTGGTGGTTGTCTCAGGATCATCTGTCCCAAGGGACGTGCTTCCGCAGACCCTCATGGGTGATAGTGACGACGGACGCCAGCCTTCTAGGTTGGGGTGTGGTCTGGAATTCCATGAAGGCTCAGGGTGTGTGGACTCAGAGGAGTCACTTCTTCCAATCAATATTCTGGAATTGAGAGCAATATTCAATGTGCTTCAGGCGTGGCCTCAGTTGGCTTCGGCCAAATTCATTCGCTTTCAGTCGAACAACATCACGATTGTGGCTTACATAAATCATCAGGGAGGAACAAGGAGTTCCTTAGCGATGACAGAAGTATCCAACATAATTCGGTGGGCGGAGGCCCACTCTTGTTATCTGTCAGCAATCTACATCCCAGGAGTGGACAACTGGGAAGCGGACTGGACCTTTTAAGCAGACAGACGTTTCAACCGGGGGAGTGGGAACTCCATCCGGAGGTCTTTGCCACTCTGATCCTCAGATGGGGCAGACCGGAGTTGGATCTGATGGCATCTCGTCAGAATGCCAAGCTTCCAAGATACGGATCCAGGTCAAGGGATCCTCAGGCCGAACTGATAGATGCCTTACCAGTGCCTTGGTCGTTCAACCTAGCTTATGTGTTTCCACCGTTTGCTCTCCTGCCCCGTGTGATTGCTCGGATCAAACAGGAGAGGGCTTCAGTAATTCTGATCGCGCCTGCATGGCCTTGCAGGACTTGGTATGCCGATCTGGTGGACATGTCCTCTCTGCCGCCGTGGAAGCTTCCATTGAGGCAGGACCTTCTCATTCAGGGACCCTTCCAACACCCAAATCTAGTTTCTCTGCAACTGACTGCTTGGAGATTGAACGCTTGATTTTATCTAAACGGGGGTTCTCTGATTCGGTCATTGATACTTTGATTCAGGCACGTAAGCCTGTCACTAGAAAGATCTATCATAAGATATGGCGTAAATATCTTTTTTGTTATGAATCCAAAGGATACTCATGGAGTAGAGTTAGGATTCCTAGGATTCTGTCTTTTCTCCAAGAAGGATTGGAGAAAGGGTTATCAGCGAGTTCCTTAAAGTGACAAATCTCTGCCTTGTCAATTTTACTACACAAACGTTTTGCAGATGTTCCAGACATTCAGTCTTTTTGTCAGGCTCTAACCAGAATTAAGCCTGTGTTTAGACCAATTGCTCCACCCTGGAGTTTGAATTTAGTTCTTAAATTTTCTTCAAGGGGTTCCGTTTGAACCCATGCATTCCATAGATATTAAGTTGTTATCTTGGAAAGTTTTATTTTTGGTTGCTATTTTTTCTGCTCGTAGAGTTTTGGAGCTTTCAGCATTACAATGTGATTCGCCTTATCTTATCTTCCATTCCGATAAGGTGGTTTTACGTACCAAACCTGATTTCCTTCTAAGGTTGTTTCTAATAAGAATATTAATCAGGAAATTGTTGTTCCTTCATTATGTCCTAACCCTTCTTCTAAGAAGGAGCGTATGTTGCATAACTTGGATGTGGTCCGTGCCCTGAAGTTTTACTCTGTCAATCGTCTTCATTATTCATTGTTTTTTCTGGAAAGCGTATGGGTCAGAAAGCTACGGCTACCTCTCTTACTTTTGGGCTGAAGAGTATCATCCGTCTGGCGTATGAGACTGCTGTACAGCAGCCTCCTGAAAGAATTATGACTCATTCTACTAGGGCTGTGGCTTCCTCATGGGCATTTAAAAACGATGCTTCTGTTGAACAGATTTGCAAGGCTGCAACTTGGTCGTCTCTTCACACTTTCTCCAACATTGGTGTGTCCGGTCCACGGTGTCATCCATTACTTGTGGGATATTCTCCTCCCCCACAGGGAAAGGCAAGGAGAGCACACAGCAAGAGCTGTCCATATAGTCCCTCCCAGGCTCCGCCCCCCCAGTCATTCTCCTTGCCGCTCTGAACAAGTAGCATCTCCTCGGGGATGGTGAGGAGTTTGTGGTGTTTAGTTGTAGTTTTTTATTCTTCTATCAAGAGTTTGTTATTTTAAAATAGTGCTGGTATGTACTATTTACTCTGAAACAGAAAGAGATGAAGATTTCTGTTTGTAAGAGGAAGATGATTTTAGCAGACAGTAACTAAAATCGTTTGCTGTTTCCACATAGGACTGTTGAGATGAGATAACTTCAGTTGGGGGAAACAGTTAGCAGGCTCTTCTGCTCAAGGTATGACTAGCCATATTTCTAACAAGACTGTGTAATGCTGGAAGGCTGTCATTTTCCCCTCATGGGGATCGGTAAGCCATTTTCGTCTCAAACAGAATAAAGGGCTTATTATGGGCTATAAACTGGTAGACACTTTTAGGGGCTAAATCGATTGCTTTATTTAAGTATTATATGCAGTTTGAAGTTGTATTTCACACTTTTATAACATTGGGGAATGTTTTTATCACCAGGCACTTGTTAAGACACCTTCCCAGTCAGGAAGGGCCTTTCTCTGTAGTAGGCAGAGCCTCATTTTCGCGCCATTACTGTGCAGTTAATTTTGAGTTCAATACATGCAGCTGCATGTGTGAGGGTCTGGAATCCACTAAAAACGTTCCTAGAAGGCTTCATTTGGTATCATATACCCCCCTGGGATTGGTGAAGTTGCAACAAAGGCTGTGGCTGGGACTGTAAGGGGGTTAAAATTAAAAACGGCTCCGGTTTCCACATTTTAAGGGTTAACAGCTTGAAAATTGGGGTGCAATACTTTGAATGTATTAAGACACTGTGGTGAAAATTTGGTAAAGATTGGATAATTCCTTCATAGTTTTTCACATATTCAGTAATAAAGTGTGCCCTGTTTAACATTTAAAGAGACAGTAACGGTTTTGTTTTAAAACGTTTTTTTTGCTTTATTAACCAGTTTAAGCCTGTTTAACATGTCTGTACCTTCAGATAGATCATGTTCTGTATGTATGGTAGCCAATGTGGTTCCCCATTCAAATATAGTGTGATAATTGTGCCATTGCGTCCAAACAAAGTAAGGACAGAACTGTCACAAATTGTAAAGTTGCCCAGGATGATTCCTCAGATGAAGGAAGTAGACATAGTTCTACATCATCTCCTTCTGTGTCTATACCAGTTATGCCCACGCAGGCGACCCCTAGTACTTCTAGCGCGCCAATGCTTGTTACTATGCAGTAATTGACGGCAGTAATGGATAACTCCATAGCTAATATTTTATCCAAAATGCCAGCATTTCAGAGAAAGCGCGATTGCTCTGTTTTAAACACTGTAGAGCAGGAGGGCGCTGATGATAATTTTTCTATCATACCCTCACACCAATCTGAAGTGGCAGTGAGGGAGGGTTTGTCAGATGGGGGAGGGGAAATTTCTGATACAGGAAGAATTTCTCAGCAGGCAGAACCTGATGTTGTGACATTTAAATTAGAGCATCTCCGCGCATTACTTAAGGAGGTACTATCTACTCTGGATGATTGTGACAATCTGGTCAACCCAGAAAAATTGTGCAAGATGGACAGTTCCTTGAGGTCCCGGTGCACCCTGATGCTTTTCCGATACCTAAACGGGTGGCGGACATAGTGAATAAGGAGTGGGAGAAGCCAGGCATACCTTTTGTCCCTCCTCCTATATTTAAGAAATTGTTCCCTATGGTCGACCCCAGGAAGGACACATGGCAAACAGTCCCTAAGGTCGAGGGGGAGTTTTCTACTCTAGCCAAGCGCACGACCATTCCTATTGAGGACAATTGTGCTTTCAAAGATCCTATGGATAAAAAATTGGAGGGTTTGCTTAAAAAGATTTTTGTACAGCAAGGTTACCTCCTTCAACCTATTTCGTGCATTATTCCTGTCACTACAGCGGCGTGGTTCTGGTTCGAGGAACTGGAAAAGTCGCTCAGTAGGGAGACTCCGTATGAGGAAGTCATGGACAGAATTTACGCACTTAAGTTAGCTAATTCCTTTATTTTAGACGCCGCTTTGCAGTTAGCGAGGTTAGCGGCAAAAAATTCAGGGTTTACAATTGTGGCGCGCAGAGCACTCTGGCTAAAGTATTGGTCGGCGGATGTATCTTCCAAGACAAAATTGCTTAATACCCCTTTCAAAGGTAAGACCCCTTTTGGGCCAGAATTGAAAGAGATTATTTCAGTCATCACTGGGGGAAAGGGACATGCCCTCCCACAAGATAAACCTTTCAAGGCTAAGAATAAGTCCAATTTTCGTTCCTTTCGCAATTTGAGGAACGGACCGGCTTCCAACTCGGCAGCCTCTAGACACGAGGGTAACGCTTCCCAGACTAAACCAGCTTGGAAATCAATGCAAGGCTGGAACAAGGGTAAACAGGCCAAGAAACCTGCTGCTGCTACCAAGACAGCATGAAGAGGTAGCCCCCGATCCGGAACCGGATCTAGTAGGGGGCAGACTCTCTCTCTTTGCTCAGGCTTGGGCAAGAGATGTTCAGGATCCCTGGGCACTAGAAATAGTCTCTCAGGGTTATCTTCTAGAATTCAAGGAACTACCCCCAAGGGGAAGGTTCCACATGTCTCACTTATCTTCAAACCAAGTAAAGAGACAGGCATTCTTACATTGTGTAGAAGACCTGTTAAAGATGGGAGTGATACTCCCAGTTCCAACTGTGGAACAAGGTCAGGGGTTTTACTCAAATCTGTTTGTAGTTCCCAAAAAAAAAAAAAAAAAAAGAGGGAACTTTCAGACCAATTCTGGATTTAAAAATTCTAAACAAATTTCTCAGAGTGCCATCGTTCAAAATGGAAACTATTCGAACGATTTTACCTACAATCCAGGAGGGTCAATTTATGACTACCGTGGATCTAGAGGATGCGTATCTGCATATTCCTATCCACAAAGATCATCATCAGTTCCTAAGGTTCGCCTTTCTGGACAAACATTACCTATTGTGGCTCTCCCATTCGGACTAGCCACTGCTCCAAGGATTTTCACAAAGGTGCTCGGGTCCCTTCTAGCGGTTCTAAGACCCAGGGGCATTGCAGTGGCACCTTACTTGGACGACATCCTAATTCAAGCGTCGTCTCTTTCAAAGACAAAGGCTCACACATTGTTCTAGGCTTTCTCAGATCTCACGGGTGGTAGGTGAACATAGAAAAATGTTCCCCGTCTCCGTCAACAAGAGTCCCTTTCTTGGGAACAATAATAGATTCTTTAGAAATGAAGATTTTCCTGACAGATGTCAGAGAGTCAAAGCTTCTAAACGCTTGTCAAGTTCTTCACTCTGTTCTACGGCCTTCCATAGCTCAGTGCATGGAAGTAGTAGGGTTGATGGTTGCAGCAATGGACATAGTTCCTTTTGCGCGAATTCATCTAAGACCATTACAACTGTGCATGCTCAAACAGTGGAATGGGGACTATACAGACTTGTCTCCAGTGATTCAAGTAGATCAGAAGACCAGAGACTCACTCCGTTGGTGGCTGACTCAGGATCACCTGTCCCAGGGAATGAGCTTCCGCAGACCAGAGTGGGTCATTGTCACGACCGACGCCAGTCTATTAGGCTGGGGCGCGGTCTGGGATTCCCTGAAAGCTCAGGGTCTATGGTCTCGGGAAGAGTCTCTTCTCCCGATAAACGTCCTGGAACTGAGAGCGATATTCAATGCTCTCCGGGCTTGGCCTCAACTAGCAAAGGCCAGATTCATAAGATTCCAATCAGACAACATGACGGCTGTTGCATACTTCAACCATCAGGGGGGAACAGGAGTTCCCTGGCGATGAGAGAGGTGACCAAGATCATCAAATGGGCGGAGGATCACTCCTACCACCTGTCTGCGATCCACATCCCAGGAGTGGAAAACTGGGAGGCGGATTATCTGAGTCGTCAGACCTTTCATCCGGGGGAGTGGGAACTCCACCCGGAGGTGTTTGCCCAGTTGACCCAATTATGGGGCATTCCAGACATGGATCTGATGGCGTCTCGTCAGAACTTCAAGGTTCCTTGCTACGGGTCCAGATCCAGGGATCCCAAGGCGACTCTAGTGGATGCATTAGTGGCGCCTTGGACTTTCAACCTAGCTTATGCGTTTCCACCGTTCCTTCTCATTCCCAGGCTGGTAGCCAGGATCAAACAGGAGAAGGCCTCGGTGATTTTGATAGCTCCTGCGTGGCCACGCAGGACTTGGTATACAGACCTGGTGAATATGTCATCGGCTCCACCATGGAAGCTACCTTTGAGACAGGATCTTCTAGTACAAGGTCCATTCGAACATCCAAATCTAGTTTCTCTCCAGCTGACTGCTTGGAAATTGAACGCTTGATTTTGTCTAAGCGTGGGTTTTCGGATTCTGTGATAGATACTCTGGTACAAGCCAGAAAACCTGTGACTAGAAAGATTACCATAAAATATGGAAAAGATATATCTGTTGGTGTGAATCCAAGGGATTCTCATGGAGTAAGATTAAAATTCCTAGGATCCTTTCCTTTCTCCAAGAAGGTTTGGATAAGGGATTATCAGCGAGTTCTCTAAAAGGACAGATTTCTGCTTTATCTGTCTTGTTACACAAACGACTGGCAGCTGTGCCAGATGTTCAAGCTTTTGTTCAGGCTTTGGTCAGGATCAAGCCTGTTTACAGACCCTTGACTCCTCCCTGGAGTCTAAATTTGGTTCTTTCAGTTCTTCAAGGGGTTCCGTTTGAACCCTTACATTCCATAGATATCAAGTTGTTATCTTGGAAAGTTCTGTTTTTGGTTGCTATTCTTCTGCTAGAAGAGTTTCTGCATTATCTGCTCTGCAGTGTAATCCGCCCTATCTGGTGTTCCATTCAGATAAGGTTGTTTTGCGTACTAAACCTGGTTTCCTTCCAAAGGTTGTTTCCAACAAGAATATTAACCAGGAAATAGTTGTGCCTTCTTTGTGTCCGAATCCAGTTTCAAAGAAGGAACGCTTGTTACACAATTTAGATGTAGTCCGTGCTTTAAAGTTCTATTTAGAAACAACAAAGGATTTTAGACAAACGTCTTCTCTGTTTGTAGTTTATTCTGGCAAGAGGAGAGGTCAAAAAAGCTACTGCTACCTCTCTTTCCTTTTGGCTGAAAAGCATCATACGATTGGCTTACGAGACTGCCGGACGGCAGCCTCCTGAACGAATCACAGCTCACTCTACTAGGGCTGTGGCTTCCACATGGGCCTTCAAGAACGAGGCTTGTGTTCATCAGATATGTAAGGCAGCGACCTGGTCTTCTCTGCACACTTTGTCCAAACTCTACAAATTTGATACTTTTGCTTCTTCGGAGGCTATTTTTGGGAGAAAGGTTTTGCAAGCCGTGGTGCCTTCTGTTTAGGTAACCTGATTTGCTCCCTCCCTTCATCCGTGTCCTAAAGCTTTGGTATTGGTTCCCACAAGTAATGGATGACACCGTGGACCGGACACACCAATCTTGGAGAAAACAGAATTTATGCTTACCTGATAAATTACTTTCTCCAACGGTGTGTCCGGTCCACGGCTCGCCCTGGTTTTTTAATCAGGTTTGAAGAATTTCTTTCTCTATACACTACAGTCACCACGGCACACTATAGTTTCTCCTTTTTTTTTCTCCTAACCGTCGGTCGAATGACTGGGGGGGCGGAGTCTGGGAGGGACTCTATGGACAGCTCTTGCTGTGTGCTCTCCTTGCCTTTCCCTGTGGGGGAGGAGAATATCCCACAAGTAATGGATGACACCGTGAACCGGACACACCGTTGGAGAAAGTAATTTATCAGGTAAGCATAAATTCTGTTTTTTCAAAATTTTATAAATTTTATACTTTTGCTTCTTCTGAGGCTGGTTTTGGGAGAAAGGTTCTTCAAGCAGTGGTGCCTTCCGTTTAAGTCCCTGTCTTGTCCCTCCCTTTTATCCGTGTCCTGTAGCTTTGGTATTGTATCCCACAAGTAAGGATGAAATCCGTGGACTCGTCATATCTTGTAGAAGAAAAGGAAATTTATGCTTACCTGATAAATTTATTTCTTCTACGATATGACGAGTCCACGGCCCACCCTGTCATTTTTAAGACGGGTATATGTTATATTTTAGTTAAACTTCAGTCACCTCTGCACCTTTGGCTTTTCCTTTCTCTTCCTAACTTCTGTTGAATGACTGGAGGTGGAGGGAAGGGAGGAGCTATATATACAGCTCTGCTGTGGTGCTCTTTGCCACTTCCTGCTAGCAGGAGGTTAATATCCCACAAGTAAGGATAAAATCCGTGGACTCATCATATCGTAGAAGAAATAAATTTATCAGGTAAGCATAAATTTCCTTTTTTAGACAGATTAAAAAAGAGACAATAGCCTCACAATAGTAGAGCTACAGGATCAACAATTAGTGCAAAACGAAGCACAGCCTTTCTCAGTTAGAGCTTGGTATAGTATATCCAAATTACTAGTATTAAGAGGTAATCGTTGTACTTGTTAGCAGCCTATATACTTTTGCCTCTCATTTCTATTATTGGCTATCAAAATTGATGTTAAATCTATGTCTTTAGCTATTTTAGCTAGAAGAGCTTTGTGGCTCAAATATTGGAATGCTGACATGGCATTTAAGTCTAGATTACTATCTCTTTCTTTCCAAGGTAATAAGTTATTTGGTTCTCAGTTGGATTTGATTATTTCAACTGTCACTGGGGGAAAGGGAGTTTTTTTTGCCTCAGGATAAAAGACCTAAGGGTAAATCTAAAGCTTCTAACCATTTTCGTTCCTTTCGACAAAATAAGGAACACAAACCTAATTCTTTTCCAAAAGAATCTGATTCCAATTGGAAACCTTCAAGTTGGAGTAAATCCAAACCGTTTATGAAACGTCAGCCCCCAAGTCTGCATGAAGGTGCGGCCCTCATTCCAGCTCAGCTGGTAGGGGGCAGATTACGATTCTTCCAAAACATTTGGACAGATTCTGTCCAAAATCAATCGATTCAGAGTATTGTCTCTCAAGGGTACCGAATAGTATTCAGAGTAAGACCTCCTGTGAGAAGATTTTTTTTTCTCTCATGCATTCCAGGAAATTCAGTAAAGGCTCAGGCTTTTCTGAAGTGTGTTTCAGACCTGGAGTTTTCAGGGGTAATCTTACCAGTTCCGTTTCAGGTACAGGGTCTGGGGTTTTATTCAAATCTATTCATTGTCCCAAAGAAAGAAAATTCATTCAGGCCAGTTTTAGATCTGAAAATTTTGAATCGTTATGTAAGAATGACAACTTTCAAAATGGTGACTATAAGGACTATTCTGCCTTTTGTTCAGCCAAGGGCATTATATCTCAACAATAGACTTACAGGATGCATATCTTCATATTCCGATTCATCCAGACTACTATCAGTTTCTGAGATTCTCTTTTCTAGACAAGCATTACCGATTTGTCGCTCTTCCATTTGGCCTAGCGACAGCTCTAAGAATCTTTTCAAAGGTTCTCAGTGCCCTACTCTCTGTAATCAGAGAACGGGGTATTGCGGTGTTTCCTTATTTGGACTATATCTTGGTACTAGCTCAGTCTTTACATTCTGCAGAATCTCACACGAATTATCTAGTGTTGTTTCTTCAAAGACATGGTTAGAGGATCAATTTACCAAAAAGTTCCTTGATTCCTCAGACAATGGTCACATTTTTAGGTTTCCAGATAGATTCAGTGTCCATGACTCTGTTTCTAACAGACATAAGACAAATAAAATTGGTTTCAGCTTGTTGGAACCTTCAGTCTCAATCATTCCCTTCAGTAGCTATGTGCATGGAAGTTTTAGGTCTCATGACTGCAGCATCGGACGCGATCCCCTTTGCTCGTTTTCATATGAACCAATGGTGCAGGAATTATACAAAGATATCACAATTAATATACTTAAATACCAATGTTCAACTCTCTCTGACTTGGTGGTTAGATCACCATCGTATAGTTCAAGGAGCCTCTTTTGTTCGTCCAACCTAGACTGTGATCACAACAGATGCAAATCTTTCAGGTTGGGTTGCTGTCTGGGGATCTCTGACAGCACAAGGGGTTTGGAAATCTCAAGAGGCGAGATTACCAATCAATATTTTAGAAATCCGTGCTATTTTCAGGGCTCTTCAGGTTTGGCCTCTGTTGAAGAGAGAACCGTTCATTTGTTTTCAGACAGACAATATCACAACTGTGGCATATGTCAGTCATCAGGGTGGGACTCACAGTCCCCAAGCTATGAAAGAAGTATCTCGGATACTTGCTTGGGTGGAATCCAGCTGTTGTCTAGTTTCTGCGGTTCATATCCCAGGTATAGGCAATTGGGAAGCGGATTATCTCAGCCGTCAGACTTTACATCTAGGGGAATGGTCGCTCCATCCAGATTTCTCAGATGTGGGGTCTTCCAGAAATAGATCTGATAGCTTCTCATCTAAACAAGAAACTTCCCAGGTACCTGTCCAGCTCCAGGGATCCTCAGGCAGAGGCGGTGGATGCGTTAGCAGTTCCTTGGTGTTACCAACCTGCTTATATCTTTCCGCCTCTAGTTTTCCTTCCAAGAGTGATTTCCAAAATCATCATGGAACATTTGTTTGTGTTGCTGGTAGCTCCAGCATGGCCTCACAGGTTTTGGTATGCGGATCTTGTTCAGATGTCCAGTTGCCAACCTTGGCCACTTCCATTAAGACCAGACCTTCTGTCTCAAGGTCCATTTTTCCATCAGGATTTCAAATCATTAAATTTTAAGGTATGGTAATTGAACGCCTAGTGCCTAGTCATAGAGGTTTCTCTGACTCAGTGATTAATACTATGTTACAGGCTCGTAAATCTGTTTCTAGGAAGATTTATTATCGAGTTTGGAAGACTTATATTTCATGGTGTTCTTCTCATAAATTCTCCTGGCATTCTTTTAAAATTCCTAGAATTTTACAGTTTCTTCTGGATGGTTTGGATAAAGGTTTGTCTGCAAGTTCCTTAAAGGGACAAATCTCTGCTCTTTCTGTTTTATTTCGCAGATAGATTGCTAAGCTTCCTGATATTCACTGTTTGTGCAGGTTTTGGTCCGTATCAAGCCTGTCGTTAAATCAATCTCTCCTCCTTGGAGTCTTAATTTGGTTTTGAAGGCTTTAAAAGCTCCTTCGTTTGAGCCTATGCATTCTTTGGACATTACACTACTTGGAAAGTGTTGTTTCTTTTGGCCATCTGTTCTGCTAGAAGAGTTTCTGAATTATCTGCTCTTTCCTGTGAATCTCCTTTTTTTGATTTTCCATCAGGATAAGGCAGTTTTGCGCACTTCATTGAAATTTCTACTTAAGGTTGTGAATTCTAACTACATTAATAGAGAAATTGTTGTTCCTTCTTTGTTTCCTAATCCTAAGAATTCTTTGGAGAGATCCTTACATTCTTTGGATGTTGCAAGAGCTTTGAAATATTATGTTGAAGCTACTAAAGATTTCAGGAAGACTTCTAGTCTATTTGTTGTCTTTTCTGGTCCTAGAAAGGTCAGAAGGCTTCTTTCCTTGGCTTCTTGGTTAAAGCTTTTGATTCATCAGGCTTATTTGGAGTCGGGTTAGGCCCCGCCTCAGAGAATTACAGTTCATTCTACTAGATCAGTCTCCACTTTGTGGGCTTTTAAGAATGAAACTTCAGTTGATCAGATTTGCAAGCAGCAACTTGGTCTTTTTTGCATACACTTACTAAATTCTACCGTTTTGATGTATTTTCTTCCTCGGAAGCAGTTTTTGGTAGAAATGTTCTTCAGGCAGCTTTCCTTATTTGGACAATATCTTGGCACTAGCTCAATCTTTTCAATTAGCAGAGTCTCACACAGAACAGCTAGTGTGGTTTTTTTCAAAGACATGGTTGGAGGATCAATTTACTAAAGAGTTTCTTGATTCCTCAGACAAGGGTCACCTTTTTAGGTTTCCAGATAGATTCAGTGTACATGACTCATTCTCTGACAGACAAGAGATAAAAAACAGTTTAGAGTGAGTGCACCTTTAGATGAATTTGAGGATTTTAATATAGTGTACTGCTCTAATACCCTAAAAATAACAGTGGTTCCTTCAAACAACTGTTAACACATAAGGAATGAAACGGGTAAGGGGAGCTGTGATTGTACTTGTTACGTCTATGAAATTTGTGCTACTATGTATAGTGCGGGGTGGTACAAATAAAGATAAAAATAAGTGTATACTAGTGAAATATCAAGTAATGAAAGGATAATATATCCTATAGATATAAATATAAATAATATTAATGAAAGCTATGTGTTACATAGATATATGTATATAATAAGTGTTTACTAGTGGGATGTTTTTAAACCTAATGAATAATACGTGTGTTTCTAAAATATATGTATAAGTGAAATTCAATAATAGCAATATTTATATATTTAGGTAAACACTGTGCTAAAAAATTAATGAGATGAAATCTACTGAGATATTAAAAATTTTAAGTGCAATTACTGGTAATAAGATGGGGTGTTAATGTTTGGAGTTAAGAATAATCTTAGTGTAATATTGAGAGTACAAATTGAATCTCTAGTAACTAGGCGTACTAACTCATAAAATAAATGTGACTTGAAATATATACAATCTAAATACATAAAAATGATAAAAATATTGGTTAATTGCAGTAATAAAAAAATGCAAAAATATATATGAAACTGTAATATATTTAATACAATTAATACTAATGCATACAATGTAATAAATTAAAAATACAATGAATTAAAAATACGGTATAGAGCTCATATACCCAATAAAAAGAAAATGAAAAAATCAAGATAACGTATCTTTTAGTATAGGATAGATCTCTTTTTCGATCTCACTGCAGTGAATAGAGTTCAAAATTTGTTTTTTTGAAAGTCCTGTTTTTTCACTTCTTAAAAACCTTTTTAAACAGGCTTAATGGCTTGTAATAATGTTATGTATCGTGATTGCTGAAAGGAGGTTAGTTAGGCTAATATCGCTGTGGGGCATTAAGAAATGTCTCAAGGGAAAATATCTGTGTTGCTCCGTTAATATGGAGGATGTTTAAATAATATAATATTGCTTTCACAAAGATAAAAAGTCAGTATTAGCGCTTTACAAAATGTATTTTCTCAATGTGTTACTTAGTTTCAATTAGCCGTTAACTGTTACTCACATTTTGAGTTGGTTCGTGTGCGAGGAGAAAAGAGCTTTCGAATCACAAGCGATTTCTGGTCAGTTGACGATAAACGTAGAAAAAGGTACCTTATTGGTCGATAGTGCTCAGCCTTTATGGTAGAATAAAAATAGCAAGTAAATTGTAAAAAAAAGTGCCGCTATTAATGATAGCACTGTTTGATTGATGGTGGACCTTTGTTGTTTCTTTATATTGGATGAAAGTACTGCTTTGGAACGTTAATTATTATTTGCAAATAGATATGTTCACACTGGAATTTTTCTCAGCTTTTAAATAGCAATGCAAGTACTAGTGGTCTGGAAAAATGCAGTATATCCTTAGGAAACTGAAACTGTTTACCTTCGTATGGTTTGCAGGAGTTTCAGCTTCCAGGCTTGATGTTTGTAAACAGTGATGGTATTAGCTGTAATCTTCGCTGGATTCCTACCAGCTATTCGATAGTCTTTGAGATTCCAGCGGTCTGGATAGACGCAAAGTTGTTTTCTCTAAGGTGCTGAAACTTTTTACCTTCGTAAGGTTTGCAGGAGTTTCAAATTCCAGGTGGGGTCGTTCAGTTGTCTGTATGGCAGAAGGCTGGATGTGCTGTTAGCAAGTAGCCTGGATTTTTCGATTTTCAAGCCTTTATGGAACCAGCAGAGTTTGATGGCTTACTTGTTAGCTTAAACCAAACTTTGTCCAATAAATTGGTGGATATTACTTGTTAGCTGAAACTTAACTGTGTCTACTATATTGGTGGATATTAGGTAAACACTCGGGGGGGGGCAAATCTACGCGTTTCAGCCGTGGCCTTTATCAAGATGCCCGAAGAGTGCAGGTTGCTTTTAAAGGGAGAATTTGTATATGTCCAATAGGAATACAATTTCTCCCTTTAAAAGCAACACTACCTGCACTCTTCGGGCATCTTGATAAAGGCCACGGCCGAAACGCGTAGATTTGCCCCCCGAGTGTTTACCTAATATCCACCAATATAGTGGACACAGGTTTCAGCTAACAAGTAATATCCACCAATTTATTGGACAAAGTTTGGTTTAAGCTAACAAGTAAGCCATCAAACTCTGCCGGTTCCATAAAGGCTTGAAAACCGAAAAATCCAGGCTACTTGCTAACAGCACATCCAGCCTTCTGCAAAACAGACAACTGAACGACCCCACCTGGAATCTGAAACTCCTGCAAACCTTACAAAGGTAAAAAGTTCCAGCACCTTAGAGAAAAGAACTTTGCATCTATCCAGAGCGCTGGAATCTCAAAGACTATCGAATAGCTGGTAGGAATCCAGCGAAGATTACAGCTAATACCATCACTGTTTACAAACATCAAGCCTGCAAACCTTACGAAGGTAAACAGTTTCAGTTTCCTAAGGATATCCTGCACTAAGATTATTCTTAACTCCAAACATTAACACCCCATCTTATTACCAGTAATTGCACTTAAAATTTTAATATCTCAGTAGATTTCATCTAATTTATTTTTTAGCACAGTGTTTACCTAAATATATAAATATTGCTATTATTGAATTTCACTTATACATATATTTTAGAAACACACATATTATTCATTAGGTTTAAAAACATCCCACTAGTAAACACTTATTATATACACTTTTTTTCGTCATAATTTCATTCGAATTTTTATTCGTTACATTTTTCTTTTTCCTGAAGTTTATTTGCAATTTTTTATTGCAACCAAAAGGACTATCCTAGCTCCTCCTACTTGTACTACTCCATATATATATCTATGTAACACATAGCTTTCATTTTTATTATTTATATCTATAGGATATATTATCCTTTCATAACTTGATATTTCACTAGTATATACTTATTTTTATCTATATTTGTACCACCCCGCACTATAGTTATCCTAGCTCCTCCTACTTGTAATACTCCATATATATATCTATGTAACACATAGCTTTCATTAATATTATTTATATCTATAGGATATATTATCCTTTCATAACTTGATATTTCACTAGTATATACTTATTTTTATCTATATTTGTACCACCCCGCACTATAGTTATCCTAGCTCCTCCTACTTGTAATACTCCATATATATATCTATGTAACACATAGCTTTCATTAATATTATTTATATCTATAGGATATATTATCCTTTCATAACTTGATATTTCACTAGTATACACTTATTTTTATCTTTATTTGTACCACCCCGCACTATACATAGTAGCACAAATTTCATAGACGTAACAAGTACAATCACAGCTCCCCTTACCTGTTTCATTCCTGACAGACAAGAGACAAATTAAGTTAGTTTTAGCTTGTCTAAACCTTCAGTATCTATCATTCCCTTCAGTGGCTATGTACATGGAAGTTTTAGGTCTCATGACTGCAGCATCGGACGTGATCCCCTTTGCTCATTTTCATATGAGGCCTCTACAGCTTTGAATGTTGTACCAATGGGGCAGGGATTATACTCGGATATCACAACTGATATACTTAAATCCCAACACTCAACTCTCTCTGACTTGGTGGTTAGACCATCACTTTATTGTTCAAGGGGCCTCATTTGCTCATCCTACCTGGACTATGATCACAACAGATGTGAGTCTTACAGGTTGGGGAGCTGTCTGGGGGTCTCTGACAGCACAAGGGGTTTGGAAACCTCGAGAGGCGAGGATACCAATCAATATTTTAGAACTCCGTGATATTTTCAGGGCTCTTCAGGCATGGCCTATATTGAAGAGAGAACTTTACATTTGTTTTTAAAAAGACAATATTACAACAGTGGCATATGTCAATCATCAAGGAGGGACTCGAAAAAGATAGTAAAATATTTAGGACTTCCTGTGGGAGGAGCAAGGAGGAAGGCGTGCTTGCTCTGGGCTCCCTCGAGTGAGGAGCAAATTCAAACAACTGAAACCCCGCCACGAATCCCTATTACCTGGGGCAAAAGATTTACCCGGTCTGGGGGACAGAAAAAGCGTGGTAGACGGAAGTCAACTCACCCTGGGCAAATAAAGTGGACGTAATATGCCTTCCAAGAGGTTGCTATAAACAGTACACCCAAAGCCAAACGGAGAAAAAGATACAGCCGGACTGTGGAGGTAACTCCGGTATTACCTGATTTCTGAGAGGTGGAGATCCGAGGGGCAGTGGAGGACCCGGTCCGGGAGACTGCTGGAGCCACCGCCTGCTGAATAGCCCAGATAGCGGCTACAATCCCCCCCCCATACCGGAAAGTCGGCCGGGAATCATGACGTCATAGCGGCTTGGCGACGCCGACGTAAGGAACAAGTAAGCGAGAGTGGAGCTGAGGTCAGCAGAGGCCGCATATCGCAGACCCCCCTGGTGGGGTAAAGGTGGCAGCTAGACTTTTCAGTGACCGGCCGTGAAGCAATGGGGGGGTAAGTATAAACAGACTATGTATATCGGCAAATAAATCAGAAGTTGGCAAATATCTATGTGATGTGGCTTAATAGGGGTTGGCAGAGCAGCAGGAAGGCCCATAATTCTAAAATAACCAGGGCGAGCTGTGACATTAATCTCTGATAGAAACCTACTCAAGTATACACATACAGTCTCCGGAATCTTGGAAATAGAAGAGCCCCCTTACACATATTACTATACAGAGAGCCCCCCTCCTTAAAACTTTATTATCTGCGAAAGCATGGTGACCATAATATGAAAAGATTGACATACATAGTTCAGTGGAGCAAAGTATGAGCACTGATGCATGGAAAGCTGTGAGAGAAATTTGATGCTCTAATACCATGAAGCACTGGAGGGAACCAATTATAGAGTGCATGGAGTATGGGGTCTGAATCACCTAAAAGAACATAAGGGCGGCAGGAGGAGGGAACTGGTGTAAACTGACTTTTAATGAGAAATGCAGCAGCTATAGTTTTATGGAAGCTGCTAAAGACTCTAACACACTATATATATATATTGGGACAATGATTCAACAAAAGTTGTCTGTAATTATGGTGGTTTAGGAAGGGCAAACTGGAACTTGAACTTGAACAAAGTATTGTAGCTAATTGCATGACCACTGCCTCTTTGACTGAAGATTTTCTTTCTCTTTTTTTTTTTTTTTTTTTCTCTCTTTCCTTTTTTTTTTTTTTTTTCTCTTCTCTTTTTTTCCTTCTCTCTTTTTTTTTTTTTTTTTCTTCTCTGCTATCTAGTCTGCTGAAACATAAAAAAGCTGCATGTAAAGTGAAAAATTATAATTGCTGTTTCTAAAAGGAAAATCATAGACATTTTGTTTATAGAGCTTTGAGAAGTGTAAAAGACGTAACTTACGTTATAATTGGTTGCACAAGGAAAGAGCTTTAAGGCAATGTAAGAAATTAAGTCTATAAATACAAAGAATAGGCAGGGAATATATGTGGTATGCAGCAAGAGATTAACTAGATAGAAAAACCTGGGGACAGATCCCTGTTCAATGGGTATTAAGGTGTACTGTTGGTGGAAAAATTGATACAGAGAGTATGATAGTATCTAGGTAACTAAAGATATTTGACAAACCTAAAAAAGGGTATGTAAATGAATGAGTAAAGTGTTATATAGGCAAGGAGTCTGTATGAAGCCCACATAGTAGTAGCAAGGAGCAGTAAAAACAGTTAACTACGGTATGGGCCATAAGTGATTCATTGTGCTAAATATATTGGTTTCTCAGGGGAATTAAAAATAAATACTTTATAATATTTAATACACAGAAGCTGGAGGAAAGTTGGAGCTTGGGTGGCAAGCTAGGTTACAGATTTAAGTGTTAGTATCATATTTCTTTAAGGAATAGAGCGACCAAATAAGTATACTGGCAGTGGAAATATAGACACATTAGGGGAACTAAATAGACAAATTCAAAGAAAAAGCGCATGACTGTATGAAGTAACAGTAGTATCTAACTGTGCCAAATAGTGAAGATATAGGCTCTAACGGGTTTAAATCAAGGGATTGTGATTCTAAATTAATCCAGGGCACTAGATCATAAAAAGAGGAAATAGGCACAGAGGAAATAACATAATATAGTGTGAAAGTACAGCGTGTCCGCAGGGGCGAGTTTTTATACCTTATAAAAAAGGGACTGAGTAAGTAGAAGGCGCAAAAGGGAAAAAAGGAGCACAAATGGAAAAATATGTCACAAACGTGAAAAACAAATCACCAGCAATGCCACTAAAAAGAGACAAAAGGCAGAAAGCACAAAGTGAAATTAGCAATACAGAAGCTAACGTTCAGAGCCCAGAGAGAAATTTAGAAACACAGCTCACAATAAATCAATTGGCAGACCTAATATTACCCCAATTCGAAATTGTTAAAAAAGAGATCTCAGAGTTATCCCAGGAAATCAGGCAATTTTCGATCAGATTAACTGAGGTAGAAAATAGGGTGTCCGATGCAGAAGATAAGTTAATTACTCAAGGGTCAACAATGGATAAACACGCAGAAAAAATTAATGCATTGCAGGCAAAGATAGAAGATTTGGAGGATAGGTCACGGCGGAGCAATATCCGTGTAGTTGGGCTGCCCGAAACAAACGGACAGGAAGACCTACTGACCTTTGGTGCAGTTACATTACCCAACCTGCTAGGTATGCAACCCGTAAATGGGGCTTTGCTGGTAGAGAGAGCACATAGGATCGGAGCACTAAGACAACCTAGAGAGAGTAACACCAGGCCAAGAGTGCTCATCATTAAATATTTGAATTTTCAGGATAAAGCCAGCATAATGTATCACTATAGAAAGAACAGAACACTTTTGATAGGGGACAAACCAATTTTGATCTTCCAGGATTTTTCGGTGGAGACATCGGGGAAACGGCGTGCTATGGCACCGTACTGTACAGCGCTGATAAAAGCTGGACTGAGAGCCTCTATGAGATATCCAGCTAAAATTACGGTACTGGGGATGGACGGTGTCATAGCACTCAATACGGTAGAAGAAGCAAAAGCTTTTTGTACTGAAAATAATATAGAAGTATAGGATATTAGTAGTTCAGCACGAACACAGAATAAGGATGTTGTGGAATAGAGAGAGAGATGAAGAGGGGGGGGGGGGGGGGGGGGGGAGTGGGAGGTCCAGGGGGTGGGGATTGCACCTTTTTTTTTTTTTTTTTTTTTTTTTTCCCCTTTTCTGACACCTAATAGAATAGAAAAGGATGAGTGTGGCAATTAATTGTGTATCATGGAATGTGGGAGGGATAACCTCCCCCATTAAGCGCAAGAACATTTTTAAATTATTGAAAAAGCAAAAGCCCGACATTATATTTCTGCAGGAATTGCACCTAAAAGCGGCTGAAATAGATAAATTGAGAACTAATTGGCTGGCAGAAGTCATTGCAACCCCATGCGTGTCACGTAAATGTGGGGTAGCTATACTATTGAATAGAAGTTTAGATTATGAGATATTAAAAACAAAATTGGACCCTCAGGGTAGATTCATTATTATGCAAATCAAAATAGATGAGAGAATATGGACCCTGTGTAATATATATGCACCCAACACATTTGAAGCTAATTTTTGGCAGCAGATAATAAAGGAACTGACACCGTATTTAGGCCAGAATTTGATAATAGCAGGCGACATGAACACAACGTCATATCCTGACACCGATAGATCTAAAGTGGGTCGCAGACAGGCATATCATCGGGAGGCAAGAATTTTTCGTAATTTTCTTAAAACTATTAAAGTACACGATATATGGCGTTTGCAGCATCCGGACGAACGATCTTATACGTGCGAATCTAAGGCACATCGATGCTTTTCCAGAATAGATATGTTCTTAATAGATGAACATCTTTTAAAACATGAAATCAGGACACACATAGAAGAGATAATAATATCGGACCATTCAATAATCAGTTTCAGGATACTACTCCATGATAGGCCGAGCTCCAGGATAAACACTTTCAGATTTCCTGGCTATATGTCGGACACTCCAAAATTTAGTAACTGGGTCTCAAACAAGTGGAAAGAGTACACCGCACTCAACAGAGATTATGCTGATAAGCTGGAGATTTTGTGGGAGGCAGGTAAAGCGGTCATACGCGGCGAGATAAAGGTATATATGGTCAACTTAAATCGTAAAAATAAGGCGAGAGAAATTCAATTGGCAAATCAAGTTAGAAATGCATACGTGAGGTACTTGAATAGCTCTAACCGGGTTAACTGGGAAAAATATGTATATGCAAAAACAGAAAGGGAACAATTTATGAAAGAAAAATGGGCGCATGAAGAGGCAAAATGTAGGGCAAGATTTCAAGGAGTACAGGGAATTTCGGCAAAACACTTAGCTAAGATAACTAAGTTTCGTAAGAAACAAAATATAATCTCCACAATTAAGGAAGGTAAGAATACATACACCAGCCCCACAGCAATTAAAGAAGCATTTTTTCAATTTTATCAAAAGCTATACTCGAAGGAGGAAGTAAACACAGAAAGTAAGCAACAATTTTGGGAACAGATAAAAATTCCTAAAGTAACGCCTGAGGCACTACAGCAGATTAATTCTCCAATTCTGGAAGGAGAGGTGTTAAGAGCTATTCAAAAAGCCAAATCAGGAAAAGCTCCTGGGCCGGATGGCCTCTCGGCTGAATTTTATAAGATGACTTCAGAAATAATAATAGGGACGCTAACTAAGTTATATAACGGCTATTATATTAAGAAAGAAATGAAATCCCCTTATTTTTCGGACGCAATTATATCATTAATATTAAAAAAAGGGAAAGATGCTACAAATTTATCATCATATCGCCCTATCTCATTATTAAATCACGACTACAAGATATTAATGTCTATAATAGCGGATAGATTAAAAAAAGCAATATCAGATCTAATACATCCAGATCAGGTCGGGTTCGTACCAGGAAGGAATTCTGTACGTAATATGAGACGGGTGTTAGCAACGGTGGAGCACTTTTTTTGGGCCGGGCAGGGCACCGCGGGGCAGAGAAGGAAACGGGGAGATAAAGATATTGCAATAGTAACAATAGACGCCGAAAAGGCATTTGATTCTATAGGATGGGACCACCTCTTTGAAACTCTGGAGAAGTTTGGCCTTGCCGGTGCCCTGCTCGACCTGATTAAACTGATCTATAAGACACCGAAATCACAGCTGCTAATCAATGGGGAATTATCTAAACCAGTAGTTCTTGAAAGGGGTACTCGTCAAGGGTGTCCACTTTCCCCTTTATTGTTTGACATTGCGCTCGAACCACTTGCCATATATATTAGACATAAAGTAGCCCCACTGAAGATAGGGGCAGAAAGAATGATGATCTCGCTCTACGCGGATGACATTTTACTTTTTTTGTATGACACAGTTGCCTGTATCCCACAACTTCTACAGATTATCAAGGTATTTAGCTCATTCACAGGCTACAAAATAAACCCCGAGAAATCTGAAATTTTATGGATAAATAAAACTAAGGCGAGTCAAAACACAATTTTCAAAGAGGTCCAGTATATTAGTTATCTAGGGATCAAAATTTCACGGAACCCTGGCGAGTGGTATCAGTTGAATTATAAAGAATTATTCGATAATATGGAATCAGAAATAGGAAAGTGGAACATGTATTATTTGTCACTATCTGCCCGTATCATACTGATAAAAACAATTTCTTTCATGTAATTAACAAGAGTCCATGAGCTAGTGACGTATGGGATATACATTCCTACCAGGAGGGGCAAAGTTTCCCAAACCTTAAAATGCCTATAAATACACCCCTCACCACACCCACAAATCAGTTTTTACAAACTTTGCCTCCAAGGGAGGTGGTGAAGTAAGTTTGTGCTAGATTCTACGTTGATATGCGCTCCGCAGCAAGTTGGAGCCCGGTTTTCCTCTCAGCGTGCAGTGAATGTCAGAGGGATGTGAGGAGAGTATTGCCTATTGAATGCAGTGATCTCCTTCTACGGGGTCTATTTCATAAGGTTCTCTGTTATCGGTCGTAGAGATTCATCTCTTACCTCCCTTTTCAGATCGACGATATACTCTTATATTTACCATTTCCTCTACTGATTCTCGTTTCAGTACTGGTTTGGCTTTCTACAAACATGTAGATGAGTGTCCTGGGGTAAGTAAGTCTTATTTTCTGTGACACTCTAAGCTATGGTTGGGCACTTTATTTATAAAGTTCTAAATATATGTATTCAAACATTTATTTGCCTTGACTCAGAATGTTCAACTTTCCTTATTTCCAGACAGTCAGTTTCATATTTGGGATTATGCTTTAATTATCATATTTTTTGCTTACCTCAAAAATTTGACTTTTTTCCCTGTGGGCTGTTAGGCTCGCGGGGGCTGAAAATGCTTCATTTTATTGCGTCATTCTTGGCGCGGACTTTTTTGGCGCAAAAATTCTTTTCCGTTTCCGGCGTCATACGTGTCGCCGGAAGTTGCGTCATTTTTTGACGTTATTTTGCGCCAAAAATGTCGGCGTTCCGGATGTGGCGTCATTTTTGGCGCCGAAAGCATTTAGGCGCCAAATAATGTGGGCGTCTTATTTGGCGCCAAAAAATATGGGCGTCGCTTTTGTCCCCACATTATTTCAGTCTCATTTTTCATTTGCTTCTGGTTGCTAGAAGCTTGATGTTTGGCATTTTTTTCCCATTCCTGAAACTGTCTTATAAGGAATTTGATCTATTTTGCTTTATATGTTGTTTTTTCTCTTACATATTGCAAGATGTCTCACGTTGCATCTGAGCCAGAAGATACTACAGGAAAACCTCTGCCTGCTGGATCTACCAAAGCTAAGTGTATCTGCTGTAAACTTTTGGTAGCTATTCCTCCAGCTGTTGTTTGTATTAAATGTCATGACAAACTTGTTAATGCAGATAATATTTCCTTTAGTGATGTACCATTGCCTGTTGCAGTTCCCTCAACATCTAAGGTGCAGAATGTTCCTGATAACATAAGAGATTTTGTTTCTGAATCCATAAAGAAGGCTTTGTCTGTTATTTCTCCTTCTAGTAAACGTAAAAAATCTTTTAAATCTTCTCTCTCTACAGATGAATTTTTAAATGTACACCATCATTCTGATTCTTTGGACTCTTCTGGTTCAGAGGATTCTGTCTCAGAGATTGATGCTGATAAATCTTCATATTTATTTAAGATGGAATTTATTCGCTCTTTGCTTAAAGAAGTACTAATTGCTTTAGAAATAGAGGATTCTAGTCCTCTTGATACTAATTCTATACGTTTGGATAAGGTTTTTAAAGCTCCTGCGGTTATTCCAGAAGTCTTTCCTGTTCCTAATGCTATTTCTGCAGTAATTGCTAAGGAATGGGATAGATTGGGTAATTCATTTACTCCTTCTAAACGTTTTAAGCAATTATATCCTGTTCCGCCTGACAGGTTAGAATTTTGGGACAAAATCCCTAAAGTTGATGGGGCTATTTCTACCCTTGCTAAACGTACTACCATTCCTACATCAGATGGTACCTCGTTTAAGGACCCTTTAGATAGAAAAATTGAATCTTTTCTAAGAAAAGCTTATCTATGTTCAGGTAATCTTCTTAGACCTGCTATATCATTGGCTGATGTTGCTGCAGCTTCAACTTTTTGGTTGGAAACTCTAGCGCAACAAGTATCAAATCGTGATTCTCATGATATTATTATTCTTCTCCAGCATGCTAATAATTTCATCTGTGATGCCATTTTTGATATTATTAGAGTTGATGTTAGATTTATGTCTCTGGCTATCTTAGCCAGAAGAGCTTTATGGCTTAAGACTTGGAATGCTGATATGGCTTCTAAATCAACTCTACTTTCCATTTCTTTCCAGGGAAACAAATTATTTGGTTCTCAGTTGGATTCTATTATTTCAACTGTTACTGGTGGGAAAGGAACTTTTTTACCACAGGATAAAAAGTCTAAAGGTAAAAACAGGGCTAATAATCGTTTTCGTTCCTTTCGTTTCAACAAAGAACAAAAGCCTGATCCTTCGTCCTCAGGAGCAGTTTCAGTTTGGAAACCATCTCCAGTCTGGAATAAATCCAAGCCTGCTAGAAAGGCAAAGCCTGCTTCTAAGTTCACATGAAGGTACGGCCCTCATTCCAGTTCAGCTGGTAGGGGGCAGGTTACGTTTTTTCAAAGAAATTTGGATCAATTCTGTTCACAATCTTTGGATTCAGAACATTGTTTCAGAAGGGTACAGAATTGGTTTCAAGATGAGACCTCCTGCAAAGAGATTTTTTCTTTCCCATGTCCCAGTAAATCCAGTGAAAGCTCAAGCATTTCTGAATTGTGTTTCAGATCTAGAGTTGGCTGGAGTAATTATGCCAGTTCCAGTTCCGGAACAGGGGATGGGGTTTTATTCAAATCTCTTCATTGTACCAAAGAAGGAGAATTCCTTCAGACCAGTTCTGGATCTAAAATTATTGAATCGTTATGTAAGGATACCAACGTTCAAGATGGTAACTGTAAGGACTATATTGCCTTTTGTTCAGCAAGGGAATTATATGTCCACAATAGATTTACAGGATGCATATCTGCATATTCCGATTCATCCAGATCATTATCAGTTCCTGAGATTCTCTTTTCTAGACAAGCATTACCAATTTGTGGCTCTACCGTTTGGCCTTGCTACAGCTCCAAGAATTTTCACAAAGATTCTCGGTGCCCTTCTGTCTGTAATCAGAGAACAGGGTATTGTGGTATTTCCTTATTTGGACGATATCTTGGTACTTGCTCCGTCTTTACATTTAGCAGAGTCTCATACGAATCGACTTGTGTTGTTTCTTCAAGATCATGGTTGGAGGATCAATTTACCAAAGAGTTCTTTGATTCCTCAAACAAGGGTAACCTTTCTGGGTTTCCAGATAGATTCAGTGTCCATGACTTTGTCTTTAACAGACAAGAGACGTCTAAAATTGATTACAGCCTGTCGAAACCTTCAGTCTCAATCATTCCCTTCGGTAGCCTTATGCATGGAAATTCTAGGTCTTATGACTGCTGCATCGGACGCGATCCCCTTTGCTCGTTTTCACATGCGACCTCTTCAGCTCTGTATGCTGAACCAATGGTGCAGGGATTACACGAAGATATATCAATTAATATCTTTAAAACCGATTGTTCGGCACTCTCTAACGTGGTGGACAGATCACCATCGCTTAATTCAGGGGGCTTCTTTTGTTCTTCCGACCTGGACTGTAATTTCAACAGATGCAAGTCTCACAGGTTGGGGAGCTGTGTGGGGATCTCTGACGGCACAAGGAGTTTGGGAATCTCAGGAGGTGAGATTACCGATCAATATCTTGGAACTCCGTGCAGTTTTCAGAGCTCTTCAGTTTTGGCCTCTTCTGAAGAGAGAATCGTTCATTTGTTTTCAGACAGACAATGTCACAACGGTGGCATACATCAATCATCAAGGAGGGACTCACAGTCCTCTGGCTATGAAAGAAGTATCTCGAATTTTGGTTTGGGCGGAATCCAGCTCCTGTCTAATCTCTGCGGTTCATATCCCAGGTGTAGACAATTGGGAAGCGGATTATCTCAGTCGCCAAACGTTGCATCCGGGCGAATGGTGTCTTCACCCAGAGGTATTTCTTCAGATTGTTCAAATGTGGGGGCTCCCAGAGATAGATCTGATGGCCTCTCATCTAAACAAGAAACTTCCCAGGTATCTGTCCAGATCCCGGGATCCTCAGGCGGAGGCAGTGGATGCATTATCACTTCCTTGGAAGTATCATCCTGCCTATATCTTTCCGCCTCTAGTTCTTCTTCCAAGAGTAATCTCCAAGATTCTGAGGGAATGCTCGTTTGTTCTGCTAATAGCTCCGGCATGGCCTCACAGGTTTTGGTATGCGGATCTTGTCCGGATGGCATCTTGCCAACCATGGACTCTTCCGTTAAGACCAGACCTTCTGTCTCAAGGTCCTTTTTTTTTCCGGATCTGAAATCCTTAATTTTAAAGGTATGGAGATTGAACGCTTGATTCTTGGTCATAGAGGTTTCTCTGACTCCGTGATTAATACTATGTTACAGGCTCGTAAATCTGTATCTCGAGAGATATATTATAGAGTCTGGAAGACTTATATTTTTTGGTGTCTTTCTCATCATTTTTCTTGGCATTCTTTTAGAATACCGAGAATTTTACAGTTTCTTCAGGATGGTTTAGATAAGGGTTTGTCCGCGAGTTCTTTGAAAGGACAAATCTCCGCTCTTTCTGTTCTTTTTCACAGAAAGATTGCTATTCTTCCTGATATTCATTGTTTTGTACAAGCTTTGGTTCGTATAAAACCTGTCATTAAGTCAATTTCTCCTCCATGGAGTTTGAATTTGGTTTTGGGAGCTCTTCAAGCTCCTCCGTTTGATCCTATGCATTCATTGGACATTAAATTTCTTTCTTGGAAAGTTTTGTTCCTTTTGGCCATCTCTTCTGCTAGAAGAGTTTCTGAATTATCTGCTCTTTCGTGTGAGTCTCCTTTTCTGATTTTTCATCAGGATAAGGCGGTGTTGCGAACTTCTTTTGAATTTTTACCTAAAGTTGTGAATTCCAACAACATTAGTAGAGAAATTGTGGTTCCTTCATTATGTCCTAATCCTAAGAATTCTAAGGAGAAATCATTGCATTCTTTGGATGTTGTTAGAGCTTTGAAATATTATGTTGAAGCTACGAAATCTTTTCGTAAGACTTCTAGTCTATTTGTTATCTTTTCCGGTTCTAGGAAAGGCCAGAAAGCTTCTGCCATTTCTTTGGCATCTTGGTTGAAATCTTTAATTCATCTTGCCTATGTTGAGTCGGGTAAAATTCCGCCTCAAAGAATTACAGCTCATTCTACTAGGTCAGTTTCTACTTCCTGGGCGTTTAGGAATGAAGCTTCAGTTGACCAGATCTGCAAAGCAGCAACTTGGTCCTCTTTGCATACTTTTACTAAATTCTACCATTTTGATGTATTTTCTTCTTCTGAAGCAGTTTTTGGTAGAAAAGTTCTTCAGGCAGCGGTTTCAGTTTGAATCTTCTGCTTATGTTTTTTATTAAACTTTATTTTGGGTGTGGATTATTTTCAGCAGGAATTGGCTGTCTTTATTTTATCCCTCCCTCTCTAGTGACTCTTGTGTGGAAAGATCCACATCTTGGGTAGTCATTATCCCATACGTCACTAGCTCATGGACTCTTGTTAATTACATGAAAGAAAACATAATTTATGTAAGAACTTACCTGATAAATTCATTTCTTTCATATTAACAAGAGTCCATGAGGCCCAACCTTTTTTGTGGTGGTTATGATTTTTTTGTATAAAGCACAATTATTCCAATTCCTTATTTTATATGCTTCGCACTTTTTTTCTTATCACCCCACTTCTTGGCTATTCGTTAAACTGATTTGTGGGTGTGGTGAGGGGTGTATTTATAGGCATTTTAAGGTTTGGGAAACTTTGCCCCTCCTGGTAGGAATGTATATCCCATACGTCACTAGCTCATGGACTCTTGTTAATATGAAAGAAATGAATTTATCAGGTAAGTTCTTACATAAATTATGTTTTTTCCCCCCTTGGAAATACGCCCCAATTTGCACTACATTATAAAGAAAGTACATTTCAGGGAGGTTGTACTCTCAAGTGAAGCTTAAAGTTACAACATGGCTATAAATACAGCATACGATTCCTTTAGTCATCCAATGAGTTAACCATAAAGGCTATAAATATACACACACACCTAGAATATGTCAACAATTAACCACTGAAGTGCAAAACATATGTTGCATGCAGCATAAATGTTTTAAAACCATTTCATGTGCAAGTTCTTAGATTGGAACGAAGTTCCAATATAATCACTTTCTGGAAAAATTAAATCACGTGATTGTTGAAGCGATCATGTGATTTCTAGGCCGGGATCAGATCATGGGGGACTGCCTACGCTGCTAGGCACGCCCCCAGTTTTATTTTTCATTGCGCAAAAAGGGGAGGCTGCAGGACGCCATATAAGGTAGGACTTTAAAGCCCAGCAATGTAAGGACAGCATGGAACTGCGCCTAGGGGTTAAAGCCGCACTCTTATTTTGCCTAATTACAGAATCCAGTAAATCTCTGCATTTTATACTGGGCGTAGTGTTGCATGCTGGAATAGGAGCAGTGCACTTTCACAGATCTGCTTCTGAGAGCTGTACCTTTCACTTCAGTTCAGCTCACATAATAGAGAACAGAAGTCTTGCATTTTTCTAGTTTTTTTGCATGGTTTAAAAGTTAAATTAGAAATATAAGCTCCAAGATGGCGCCACCCAGAGAAGATGCAGAGCTTACTAAATAATACTTATAAGGGGTTAAAATAAGAAAATGACTTGAAGACAGCTGCAGGCACAGAAGGAAAACCAATACCATTGTGAGTAGTAACCATGCACCTGTAGTTGTACCCAGCAGTTTAATGTCCCTTTACAGGGACAGAAAATTTAAAATTAAACATTCACGATTCAGATATAGTATTAAAAAAAAATCAAATTTACTTTTATTTCTTCTCTTTATATGCCTTGTTGAGGCCTAAACAGTGATGGGTTTATAGAAGCTCAGGAGCGTGCACGTGTCTTCAGCACTCCATGGCAACAGCATTTGTAACATTTTTACAAACATTCATACTCACAGATGTCATACTTCTGCACACTTCTGAACTTCTATGAGCCTACCTAAGTTTACAATTTAACAAAGGATACCAAGAAAATGAATCTGCTAACAGTACATTGAAAGTTGTTGTTTTTTTAATTTTATGCTGTGTCTAAGCCATGGAAATTTAAATTTCAACCTTACTGTCCCTTTAATCCACGGGTCAGGAGGACAATTGTCAGAGTAAGTCCAGGGGTCAAGTTGAGCGGGAACACATGGGAACGGATTTCCTGCACTAATTTTGCAGGAGGAACTAAGTTCCCCTGGAAAGAGAATAGAAACCCTTCAGTAAACACTGCTGGTGGTGGTGGGAGGAGCTGGAGCACAGTCTGGTTAGAGGGATAGTGAGATCCTCTAGTAATGGGCAGTCATTTCCTACAACACACTAAATGCAAGCCTGTTAGTGGTCCTGCTGTGTGATCACCCCTCACTGTGTGGAACACATGGTGCTTACATTTCTATGTGGCTTGCTCTGGGGTTATTTAGCTCCCATTAATAGCAAAAATATAATAATGATATCAGAAGTAGAATATATGGGAAGAACCTAGGGGTAGGGGCTTAAAGCTAGCACTCATTCCTATGCAATTAGTCTGGTAGTTAAAGGGACAGTCTAGTATAAACTAAACTTTCATTATTCAGATAGGACTTTTAATTTTAATCAACTTTCCAATTTACTTTTATCATCAAATTTGCTTTTTCTCTTTGTATGCTAATTTCTAAGCCTTTGAGGGCTGCCTCTTATCACATGCTTTTTAAATCTCTTTTCAACACAAAGAGACAGAAAGTACACGTGGGCCATATAGATAACACAGTGTTCAGGCACAAGGAGTTATTTAAGATTTAGCACAACACAATGCTAAATGGAAGACAATCCTATACTATAAAAGGCCAAGTGTGTTTGTCCGAAGCTGTCATGCGCAGTAGAGACAGCATGAGGACAAACACACCTGGCCTTGGATTCCCAACCTGATCTGCCGCCTGCCGCGAGAAGTGGGCGTGGTCGAGTGTGGAATGGGCGTGGTCGAGTGTGAAGGGGGCGTGGTCGAGCGTGAAGACCCGTGAATTGGGCGTGGCCTAGCGTGCAGGCTCTTAAAGGGGCGGGGCCGGGCTGTGAAAGACTGTGGAGAGAGCTCAAACAGCTCAAAAGAGGGGAGAGGGGGGAGAGAGAGATCAAGAGGGGAGAAAGAGACAGTGGAGAGAGAGAGGAGATGGAGAGAGAAAGAGGGGAGATGTGGAGAGAGAAAGAGGGGAGATGTGGAGAGAGAGGGAAGAGAGAAAGAGAGAAGGTGGGAGATAGAGAGGGGAGAGAGAGAGAGACAGAGGGGGGAGATAGAGAGAGAGAGAGGGGAGATGTGGTGAGAGAGAGAGAGGGGAGAGAAAGAGGGGAAGAGAGAGGGGGAGAGAGAGAGAGAGAGGGGGGAGAGAGAGGAGATAAGAGAGAGAGAGGGGAGAGAGAGAGATGTGGTGAGAGAGAGGGGAGAGAAAGAGGGGAGAGAAAGAGAGAGGGGGGATAGAGAGGGGAGATGTGGTGAGAGAGAGGGGACAGAAAGAGGGGAGAGAGAAAGAGAGAGGGGGAGATAGAGAGGGGGAGAGAGAGAGAGGGGGATAGAGAGAGAGGGGAAAGAGAGACAGAGGGGGGAGATAGAGAGAGAGGGGAGAGAGAGAGGGAAGATGTGGTGAGAGAGGGGAGAGAGAAAGAGAGAGGGGGAGAGAGAGAGACAGAGGGGGAGAGAGAGAGAGAAAGAGAGAGGGGAGAGGGGAGATGTGGTGAGAGAGAGAGAGAGAGAGAGGAAAGAGAGAGGGGGGATAGAGAGGGGAGAGAGAGGGGGAGATAGAGAGGGGAGAGAGAGAGAGGGGAGATGTGGTGAGAGAGAGAGAGAGAGAGGGGAGAGAGAGAGGGGAGAGAAAGAGGGGAGAGAGAGAGGGAGAGAGAAAGGGAGAGGGGGAGATAGAGAGGGGAGAAAGGGGAGAGAGAGAGGGGGAGATAGAGAGAGAGAGAGGGGAGAGAGAGAGAGAGGGGGGAGAGAAAGAGGGGAGAGAGAGAGGGCAGGAGAGAGGGGGAGAGAGAGACAGAGGGGGGAGATAGAGAAAGAGGGGAGAGAGAGAGGGGAGATGTGGTGAGAGAGAGAGGGGAGAGAGAGAGGGGAGAGAGAGAGGGGTGAGAGAGACAGAGGGGAGAGAGAGACAGAGGGGGAGATGGAGAGAGACAGAGGGGAGAGAGAGGGAGAGAGAGAGAGGAGAGAGAGAGGGGAGAGAGAGAGAGAGAGATAGAGGGGAGAGAGAGAGAGAGGGGAGAGAGAGAGAGAGGGGAGAGAGAGAGAGAGGGGAGAGAGAGAGACAGAGGGGGGGATAGAGAGAGAAAGGGGAGATGTGGTGAGAGAGAGAGAGGGGAGAGAAAGAGGGGGAAGAGAGAGGGTAGATAGAGAGACAGAGGGGAGAGAGAGAGAGGAAAGAGAGAGAGAGGGGAGAGAGAGAGATGTGGTGAGAGAGAGGGGAGAGAAAGAGAGAGGGGGGATAGAGAGGGGGGAGGGAGAGAGAGAGGGGGGAGAGAGGGGAGATGTGGTGAGAGAGAGGGGAGAGAAAGAGGGGAGAGAGAGAGGGAGAGAGAAAGAGAGAGGGGAGAGAGAGAGGGGAAAGAGAGAGAGGGGAGAGAGAGACAGAGGGGGAGATAGAGAGAGAGAGAGGGGAGAGAGAAAGAGAGAGGGGGAGAGAGAGACAGAGGGGGAGATAGAGAGAGAGAGGGGAGAGAGAGAGAGGGAAGATGTGGTGAGAGAGAGAGGGGAGAGAAAGAGGGAAAGAGAGAGGGCAAGAGAGAGGGGGAGAGAGAGAGGGACAGAGGGGGGGAGAGAGAGGAGAGAGAGAAGAGAGAGGGGAGAGAGAGAGGGGAGATGTGGTGATAGCGAGAGAGAGAGAGAAGGGAGAGAGAGAGAGGGGGGATAGAGAGGGGGAGAGAGAGAGGGGAGAGAGACAGAGGTGGGAGAGAGAGGAGAGAGAGAGGGGAGATGTGGTGAGAGAGAGAGGGGAGAGAGAGAGAGGGAGAGAGAAAGAGAGAGGGGGAGATAGAGAGGGGAGAGAGGGGGGAGATAGAGAGAGAGGAGAGAGGGGAGAGATAGAGAGAGAGGGGAGAGAGAGAGGGGAGAGAGAGGGGGAAAAAGAAGGGCAGAGAGAGAGGGGAGAGAGAGAAAGAGGGGAGAGAGAGGGGAGAGAGAGAGGGGAGATGTGGTGAGAGAGAGAGCGGGGAGAGAGAGAGCGGGGAGAGAGAGGGGAGAGAGCGAGAGAGAGGGGGGAGAGAGACAGAGGGGGAGATGGAGAGAGACAGAGGGGAGAGAGAGGGAGGAGAGGGAGAGGAGAGAGAGGGGAGAGAGGAGAGGAGGAGAGGAGAGAGAGAGAGAGAGGGTCAGAGAGGGAGAGAGTGGGGGAGAGAGAGACAGAGGGGAGAGAGAGACAGAGGGGAGAGAGAGAGAGAGAGGGGGGAGAGAGAGACAGAGGGGGAGATGGAGAGAGACAGAGGGGAGAGAGAGGGAGGAGAGAGAGAGGAGAGAGAGAGAGGAGATAGAGGGGAGAGAGAGGAGAGAGAGAGAGAGGGAGAGAGAGAGAGAGAGAGGGAGAGGGGAGAGAGGGAGAGGGGAGAGAGATAGAGGGTCAGAGAGGGAGAGAGGGGGGAGATAGAGAAAGAGGGGAGAGAGAGAGGGGAGATGTGGTGAGAGAGAGAGGGGAGAGAGAGGGGAGAGAGCGAGAGAGAGGGGGGGAGAGAGACAGAGGGGGAGATGGAGAGAGACAGAGGGGAGAGAGAGGGAGGAGAGAGAGAGGAGAGAGAGAGAGAGAGAGAGGGGAGAGAGAGGAGATAAGAGGGGAGAGAGAGGAGAGGGAGAGAGGAGATAGAGAGGAGGAGAGAGAGGGAGAGAGAGAGGGAGAGGGGAGAGAGAGAGAGGGTCAGAGAGGGAGAGAGGGGGGAGATAGAGAAAGAGGGGAGAGAGAGAGGGGAGATGTGGTGAGAGAGAGAGGGGAGAGAGAGAGGGAGAGAGCGAGAGAGGAGGGGGGGAGAGAGACAGAGGGGGAGATGGAGAGAGACAGAGGGGAGAGAGAGGGAGGAGAGAGAGAGGAGAGAGAGAGAGGGGAGAGAGAGGAGATAAGAGGGGAGAGAGAGGAGAGGGAGAGAGGAGAGAGAGAGGGGAGAGAGAAAGGGTCAGAGAGGGAGAGAGGGGGGAGAGAGAGAGAGGGGAGAGAGAGAGGGGAGAGAGAGAGAGACAGGGGGGAGATAGAGAGAGGAGAGAGGAGAGGAAAGAGAGAGAGGGGAAAGAGAGAGAGAGAGATGAGAGAGAGAGGGGAGAGAGAGAAAGAGGAGAGAGAGAGGAGAGAGAAAGAGAGGGGGGAGATAAAGAGAGATTGGAGAGAGAGAGGGGAGAGAGAGACAGAGGGGGGAGATAGAGAAAGGAGAGCGAGAGAGAGAGAGGGGAGAGAGAGAGGGGGGAGAGAGAGAGGAGAGTGAGAGAAAGAG